>NW_007279744.1:0-663 GCF_000164805.1 Carlito syrichta | reverse complement strand
TGAATATAATGTTAAATGGAAAGCTGGGATGACCAACCTGAACAAGGAGAATAATACTTTCAAAGTAAAAGTAATTCACCTTTATTCTATTAGTACCAATGAAGATAATTCATTTGAAAGTCTTCTTTGCATCAACGTATTTAGGCCACAACACAAAGACTGCCTACAGTTTTGTAATGAAGGAGGACAAATACAGTGGTTGCAATAAGTTAGAATAATAATCTTACCATATTATGTCACAAAACTCCCAATAGACGTGTGCAGAAGCACTAATTCAATATCACAGGAACAAACATTGCCACTATTTCTATAGTTTTCTTGCTAACTTCACAAATACATAATATATGCAAAACATACTATTGAGTTTCAGTTTCCATTCATCAAACTCAGTGTCAATTATGTCTGGTGTGGCATTATATCTAGTGTGGCACAGTGACACATGCCTGTCATCCCAATGCTTTAGAAGGCTGAGGTATGAAGATTGCCTGAGGCCGGGAGATGAAGACCAGCCTAGGCAGCACAAAAGGACTCTGTCCCTACACAATTAAAAAAAATAGTGGACGTGATAGCATAAGCCCTTAGCTCAACTACTGGGGAGTCTAAGGCAGGAAGATGGCTGGAGCCAAGGAGTTTGAGCCTGCAGGGAGTGTGATCACACCACTG
>NW_007279743.1:0-695 GCF_000164805.1 Carlito syrichta | reverse complement strand
CTCCACCCCCATGATTTCAGTAACTCTGTTCACAGTCTGTATATTCAGCATTTGTGAGTTCAAATGTTGTACGTGTGCATACATGGCCTGTACAACACGGATTTGGCGAGGAGGAGAATGCATGTGGTTCTTGGTGGCTGCGTGCCTGTGTTTTGTGTCATGTGCATCATGGGTGCACACGCATGTGCATGTTTTGGTGTGGATGCCATGATGGTGTTAGTAGGCATTGTGCTCTGTTCAATGTTGGTTTGTATATTCCTTCCCATGTGTGTGCAATTCTAGGAGCCTATGTGTCTCTGTGTATGTGTTCGAGGAAGTTGGGCCGGTGTCATTTGTTTTGTCATTGGATAATTAGAAGACAGTACAACTAGGTGACTTCCTGGACATTGCTACTTGGCTTGTTTTCTTTTGCTTGAACATTTTAGAGTTTTTAGTTTGTTTGTTTGTTTGTTTGAGTTGGAGTCTCACTCTGTAGCTCAGACTGGAGTGCAGTGGCCACTCCTGGCCACCGCAGCCTCGACCTGCTGGGCTCCGCCGATCCTTCCGCCTCAGGCTTCCAAGTAGCTGGAACTACAGGCGCACGCTACCTCACCCGGATAATTTTTTGATTTATTGTAGAGATGAGGTCTCACCTGCCCAGCAATCCACTCACCTCAGCCTCCCAAAGGCGCAGGATTACAGGTTTAGCCACCGAA
>NW_007279742.1:0-961 GCF_000164805.1 Carlito syrichta | reverse complement strand
GCCTCTAATAAGCATCACATTGATGATACAATTATTCAACTCCATACCTACCCATTTGCATGACTCACACACTGAAAGTCCAACTCTCACACTCAGACTCCTTAAAAATTGTTTATCTTGTTGGCCATTTTTGTTAGCTGAGAGAAATATTATTAGACATATATAATACCTGTAAATATTATTTGTAGAAAATAAAATATATATTTGGCCTGGAAAAATTATTTTTTTATAAAATACACCAGTCTCGGTGTCTTAGCCAGTAACACTAGCATATTGGGAAATCAAGGTAAGAGATTGCCTGAGCCCTCAAGTTTTAGATAAGCCCGGGCAACTTGGTGAGTCCTTGTCTCTACAATAAGTAAAAAATTAGCTGGGTATGATTGCGTGCACCTTTAGTTGCAACTACTTGCAAGACTGAGGTGGAATGATCACCAGAGTCCAGCAGCTCCATGTTGGGGTGGCCATGAATGCACCACTGGGTGATAGATTCCAACTCAGAAAAAAGAAAAGAAAAAAAATGCATGCAATTAGATTTCATATAATTTACCAGTAGCAAGCAATAAAAAGTAGTCTTACAAAAATCAAGTGAGATGCTCTCAAAATTTGCAGGCTCTTCTGTCTTGTACAAGGAGGATGATAAGTTATTTTTTAGTTGTGGCCTTAGAAGAATACAGTTATTTCTCTGCATATCCAATTTTTCTTTCACAATCTAGAAGGTGAAATGGAAAGTTTCTGTATCTGTGTCTTCAAAATTTATTGCTCTATACCCAATTTTATTTTATTGTTATTCAGAATGATAATCTCAGTCAATAAAAAATAATATAAATGAAAAACTGAAGAAAACTGACTTTCCAACAAGAACACAGAGCTGTGGTGACTCACAATTGAGCAGTTTTAAAACCCTAGAGACAGCTGTTGGTCAGTGATAAAACTCAGTGGAAGTTGACATCAGGAACAAGAA
>NW_007279741.1:0-754 GCF_000164805.1 Carlito syrichta | reverse complement strand
CAAACGCCAGTGTTAATGGTGTTTATATCTCATTAGTTGTCATGAACGTATGATGGAGAAAACCTTCATTATCTACCTTTTAGAGATAAAGGTTCAGAGAAGCAAACTATTTCTGGTTTTTATGTGGCAGAGCAGTATTTGAAATCAGCTATGTTCAATTCTAAGGCCTGAGGTGTTTTTTATTTGCTTGCTTGTTTTTGGAGTCAGGGTCTCACTCTGTCATCCAGGCTGGAACGCAGTAGCACGACCATGGCTCACCACAGCCTCAACTTCCTGGACTCAGGTGGTCCTCCCACCTCAGTTTCCTGAACAGCCAAGACTACCGGTGTGTGCCACCATGCCTGGCGATTTTTTGTACTTTTTTTGTACAGACGAGGTCTCACTATGTTGCCTAGGCTAGTCTCGAACTCCTGGGCTCAAGTAATCCTCCTGCCTTAGCCTCCCAAAGTGCTGGGATAACAGCCATAAGCCAGCACACCTACATGAATTCCAGAGCCTGAGTCATTTACTGTTAAGTTCCACTTTTATAAACTGTAATTGATTCATCAAAATTCATTAGACTTTAAAAAAATTCCACATGCTTTGCTGCATTTAAGAAAAAAAAATAAAACAGGAAATCAACAGATAACATTTTGGGTAATTTGAGGATCCAGGTACAGAAGTCAAAGGCAAGTTTAACCTAAGATGTTAAATCCAGGCCAGTCACTCTGAGGAGTCTCTGTGAATGTTTATTGGTGACAATGGAGAAATTGAA
>NW_007279740.1:0-850 GCF_000164805.1 Carlito syrichta | reverse complement strand
TTGTTAGATCTGATTTGCTAGAATGTTTAAAAATTTTTGCATAAAATGTTCACCAGGGATATTGTCCTGTAGTTCTCTTTCTTTGTTGGATATTTGCCCAGTTGGGTATCAGTGTGATGTTAACTTCATAAAATGATTTGAGGAGAGTTCTATCTTACTCAATTGCCTGAAATACTTTCAATAGGATTGGTATCAGCTACTTGTATGTTTTGAAGAGTTCCAATGGGAAGCCATCTGTTCCAGGGCTTTTGTTTGTAGGTAGTTGTCTTATGACTTAGTCAATTTTCTGGGTTGTTATTGGTTTATTCTCAATGTCTTCTTGTTTCAACATTGGGAGGTTGTGCAATGTCAGAAATTCCTACATTTCATTTAGATTTTCAAGTTTGTTTCCATACTAATTTCTGATAATCTTTTGTAATTCTTCAGGGTCTGTTGTAACTTGATCTTTTGCATTTCTGATTTTGTTTATTTGGACATTGTCTCTCTTTTTCTTGGTCATTCTGGCTAGGGGTCCATCAATCTATTCTGGTTACAGTCTATCAATCTTGCTTATTCTTTGAAAGAATGAGCTTTGACCAGGCTCAGTGGCTCAGCCTGTAATCTCAGCACTTTGAGAGACTGAGGTGAGTGGATTGCCTGAGCCTGTGGGTTCGAGACCCACCTGGGCAACTTGACAAGACCTCATCTCTACAACAAATCAAAAATTAGCCAGGCATGGTAGTGCACACCTGTAGTTCCAGCTACTCAGAAGGCTGAGGTGGAAGGATCACTGGAGCCCAGCAGATCAAGGCTGCAGAGGCCAGGAGGGTCATTGCACTCCAGTCTGGGTGCCAGAGTGAGACTCCAACTC
>NW_007279739.1:0-915 GCF_000164805.1 Carlito syrichta | reverse complement strand
TCTTCTCTTTCTTCCCTACATTCAACCTTTCTCCTTACTCTTTTAAAACACAGAGTGGTAAGTGAAAACAGCTGGTAAGTGAAGTAAGTAAAAATAACTCTCTATCTGCAGGCAGAAAATGACATTGAACCCCTATCTCACACCATATACAGAAATAAAAATAGATTAAAGACTTAAATTTAAGACCTGGAACTATAAAATTACTAGAAGGAAACACACACAAGAAAATATTGACAACTTAGGTTTTGGCAATGACTTTCAATATATTACCCTCAAAACATGGTCAACACAAGCCAAAAATAGGTAAATGGGATTATATCAAATTAAAAAACTTCTGCCCAGCCAAGGGTACGATTAATAGAGTGAAGAAGCAACCTACAAATTGGGAGAAATTATCTGTAAACCATATAGCTGATAAGCAGTTCCTATCCAAAATATATAAGCAACTCAAGCAACCCAATAGCAAGAAAACAAATAGCCAGTTTAACAATCAGGCAAAAATACTTGAATAAACATTACTCAAGAGAAGAGACATACAAACGGCCAACAGATCTATTAAAATGTCTTTAATATCACTCATCCTCAAGGAAATACAAATTAAAACCACAATGAGTTATACTATCATACCTGTTAGGATGACTGTTATCAAAAAGATGGAAGATAGCAAGTGCTGCTGAGGGTGTGGAGAAAGGGAACCCTTGCACACTGTGGGTGGGAACGTTAATTAGTACAGCCATTGTGGATTACTGTAGAAGTTTCTTCAAAAAACCATAAATAGACCTACTGTGTGACCTGGCACCTCACTGCTGGGTGTATTTTTGTAGGAAATGTGATCAACATGTTGAAGATTTCTGCAATCCTATATCCCCTGTAGCACTAATCACAGGAGTCAAGCTGTGGGATCAACAAAAGAAT
>NW_007279738.1:0-824 GCF_000164805.1 Carlito syrichta | reverse complement strand
TCATTAACTTGGAGCAAAGTAAGAAATTTAAGCAGAATAATAACTTTAAAATTCTAAGACCAAGGTCCCTAGCTCAGTTGCTGGTGGCAAAACTTTGAATAAGGAGCTACCATCTAATTTCTCATTTTCTTAATCTGTAAAGAAAGAATAACTGAATTCATCCTACTTTGTTAAACGTTTTATTTTTAAAAAATTATATAATTTTTAAATTTTGTGGTAGCATATAATTTTTTACCAACTAGATTAATAAAGATTTATAAAACTAACTAATTTTTGATGTACAAATTCTTTTTTTTTTGAGTTGGAGGTCTCACTCTGTCACCCAGATTAGAGTGCAGTGGCCGCTCCCAGCCACCGCAGCCTTGACCTGCTGGGCTCCGGCGATCCTTCCACCTCAGCCTTCCAAGATGCTGGAATTACAGGTGCACGATAACACACCCAGTTAATTTTTGATTTATTGTAAAGATGAGGTCTCACCAAGTTGCCCAGGCGGGTCTCGAACCCGTGGGCTCAGGCAATTCACTCACCTCAGCCTCCCAAGGCGTGGGATTACAGTCTGAGTCACCAAACCTGGCTGATGTACAAATTTCTAATAAATTCCATTATTTGAAAAGTTGCCCAAATTTGGAAAATTTCGGGTTACATAGCCAAATCATGAAAACATACATACACTAATACGTGTATATTGAAATCTTATTGTGAGCTTTTATAGATTCTTTAAGCTTTAACAAGAGTTGTATTTCCAACAGATGTTGCTGCATATTTTTAAAATATATCCTTTTTGCCTTTTCCATTTATGGGAAAATGTTATATGAGTACCACTT
>NW_007279737.1:0-769 GCF_000164805.1 Carlito syrichta | reverse complement strand
TTAGCAAACCAGATTTTCAAAGAACAAACTGTTTCCAGGATGTGGTTAACAAGCAGGGGTTGTAAACTGATGACCTCACAAAGAGAGGATTTGGGGTAAGGTTGTGAATTGGTTACTATCTTGCATTTCCAGGAAAGCACCTTTATCCATCTTTGTTCAAACATTCTCTTCCTTTTAGCAGCATACTTTGCTGCTAACTAGTAGAGGCTGTTTAGTTTTCTCAAGCCTCATGTCTATCAGATTTGGAGCCTGCAGGTTGATCTTTAAAAGAAATAATTTTAACCGTTTTTAACCCCTCTCTGCCACTTTACGTTTTTAAACTTTGTGTGCTTTTTGTCCTGCTGCATTCTGTTGCCCTCCTGCCCCACTGATGATGGCAGTACTGTAACTCCCTGGTTTTCACTGGGGATCAATCTCTGTGAGCTCCAGTCCCCCACCTAGAGAATGAACATGATCATAGCTTTTAATGGTTTCTCACAGGGATCGAGTGAAATGGTGATCATTTGAGGCATGCTTTTTAGTCATCCCCCTCTCTGTGGGAGGCAGCGGTCATGTAGGCACTGAGCACAGGACCCGGACAAGTGACCTGGTTCCACATACATTTACACTGTTGGAGGCATATAATCTTGGGCACGTCAGGTACATTCTCCTTGTCTTCCTGTGGCCATCTGTTCATTGGCAATTGATAACAGAATATCGTTTTGAAGTTGTGCTGTGATTGTTTATGTGATTGTACTCCAAATATAGCAGAGGCTTAGTAAATATTGAG
>NW_007279736.1:0-654 GCF_000164805.1 Carlito syrichta | reverse complement strand
TTTTTTACCTACTTTTTTAGGTGAATTATTCTGGGTCTAGGAGATGAATTTCTCATTTGTTTGTCTTGCAGGGGTTCTCTGAATCTCTTGTGTTTGAATGTTTCCATAACTGATGAGATGAGACAAGTTTTTCTTGAATGATTTTTATGAAATGTTTGTTACAGTGTGGTCTCTGTCTCTCTCTGTCTCAGGAAGGCCAATTACTCTTAGGTTCAGGCTCTGGAAGTAATTCTTTATCTCTTGAATGTTTTGTTCTATCTTCTTAAGCTTCTTTTTTATGTTTTTGACAGTTTGGGTTAGTTCTGTGTTTTGGTCTTCAAGTTCTGAGATTCTTTCTTCTCCTTGGCTAATTCTGCTTTCCATACTTATTAGTTTGTTATTTATTTCCATCACAGAATTTTTCACTGCTGTTATTTCTGTTATCAGCTCTTTCCTCTTTTCCTCTTGTCTCTCCTCATTTTTTAAAATCTCTCTATTAATCTCTTGATGTCTGGATTTGTTGCATGTGAAAGTCATTCTGGGGGCTCTTCATTGTTTGTGTTCTGAATTCAGTTTTCTCAGTGTCTGACCTCACTGGTCTGTGTGAGACCTATATTCTTCTTTTGGTTTTTCTTCATTTGTGCAGATTGTTCCTCCCTACTTTTTCCTTCCCTC
>NW_007279735.1:0-723 GCF_000164805.1 Carlito syrichta | reverse complement strand
ATGGGTAATTTGAATTTTGCTTTATTAATACGAGCATTGAATTTGAAAAATGTACCCACGTGCTTTGCTTTATTTCAGATTTTTATTTGCACAAATAGAAAATGCAGAAAATGGAATTTTAAAATTTAATGAGCACGATAGCCTCAAGTGTTTGCCTTTTTGTGACTTTTTATCTATCGGTAAGGAAGATTTAAAAAAAGAAAACTTGACGCCTGCATGTTTTTCTTTTTCAGTAGTTTGCATATAATTTTGAGTAGTCTGAGTGATAAAATCTACGTCCAGTGAGTCTTTTGTGCACATATTCAGCTAAATGCAATGCACTGTAGTGAGAATCTCTAGGGAAGGCCTCATTACATATTGTTAAAGGAGACCTGTGTCAGATTACCAGTGCCTTGAGCTGTGTAAACTGAAATCACCTAAGCATGAAGTGCAGTTTCTTTCACCACTCGCAATGATTTATATTTCTGTATTTTTGTTGTTTGTATTTTGTAAGGTTAAAAATCAGGGTTAATATATTGAAAGCTAACTTTCTGGAACAGCAGAAAAAATATACACGGATAAATTTTTGTTGTCTTGGAAAAATGTTGGAAGTCATAAATGGGAACGATCTATACATTTGAGGACTTTTGATTAAAATATTGAGTTGTTGTTTCAATGAATGCAAATTTTATGTTAAAATGCTTGAAAGCCCATTTGCTTCACAGGCACTATTTTATTAATAGT
>NW_007279734.1:0-802 GCF_000164805.1 Carlito syrichta | reverse complement strand
TCCTAAACCTTGATACAATGATGAGAAATAAAAGCTATATTCTGGAAAAAATACACAATTTATGTAAAGACTAACTTACCAGCTTTGTCTTTTCAAAAACACAGACTTCCAAAGCACAACCTGCATTAACCATTATATACTCAGGACAATGTCTCCCCCTAACCCCCTTCCTCAGAGTTTTCTGCCCAGACTTCCTGATGCCCTAAGGCCTAGCAGATTGGCAATCACATTTGCCCAGAGTAAAGCAAGTTTACAAGGCCTAAGACTTCACGCATTACAAAAGTTATGTAAATCTCAGAACTTGTGACAACTCAGAAGGGGAAGCTAATGTGTATTTATTGTCCTATAGATTAGGCGCCTTCTGCAGGAATATCAAGAATCTCCCAAAGCTGCCTGCTGGAAATGCATAGGAGATAAAGTGAAGAATGCATCCTCCATTAGCTCTAAGGAGTGTTATCCAGAAAGTCACAGGGGCACTATCTTAGCTAGATCTTCGGGAGAATTGTTGCAGCTTCTCCATCAGCACTCGCTGTGTCACCTTGCACTCTTACGTGCTAGGGATGGCGTCTTTCCATAAACCTCATGAACTCACCTCTGCTAACTTCAAACTTGTCTTCAGCTTCTCACCTCTCTCAGTTTTTAAAAAATTGAAGAGTTTGGGTCCTGCTCTGGATTAGGCTTTGGTCTAAGGGAATGTGGTAACTGGTTTGATTTTAATTAGCAGTTTTAATTTCCTTCAAGAACTTTTCCTTTGTACTTACAACTTGGCTAACTATTTGGCATAGAGGCCTGGCTTGGACTA
>NW_007279733.1:0-778 GCF_000164805.1 Carlito syrichta | reverse complement strand
TAAAAGCTATATTCTGGAAAAATACACAATTTATGTAAAGACTAACTTTACCAGCTTTGTCTTTTCAAAAACACAGACTTTCCAAAGCACAACCTGCATTAACCATTATATACTCAGGACAATGTCTCCCCCTAACCCCCTTCCTCAGAGTTTTCTGCCCAGACTTCCTGATGCCCTAAGGCCTAGCAGATTGGCAATCACATTTGCCCAGAGTAAAGCAAGTTTACAAGGCCTAAGACTTCACGCATTACAAAAGTTATGTAAATCTCAGAACTTGTGACAACTCAGAAGGGGAAGCTAATGTGTATTTATTGTCCTATAGATTAGGCACCTTCTGCAGGAATATCAAGAATCTCCCAAAGCTGCCTGCTGGAAATGCATAGGAGATAAAGTGAAGAATGCATCCTCCATTAGCTCTAAGGAGTGTTATCCAGAAAGTTACAGGGGCACTATCTTAGCTAGATCTTCGGGAGAATTGTTGCAGCTTCTCCATCTGCACTCGCTGTGTCACCTTGCACTCTTACGTGCTAGGGATGGCGTCTTTCCATAAACCTCATGAACTCACCTCTGCTAACTTCAAACTTGTCTTCAGCTTCTCACCTCTCTCAGTTTTTAAAAAATTGAAGAGTTTGGGTCCTGCTCTGGATTAGGCTTTGGTCTAAGGGAATGTGGTAACTGGTTTGATTTTAATTAGCAGTTTTAATTTCCTTCAAGAACTTTTCCTTTGTACTTACAACTTGGCTAACTATTTGGCATAGAGGCCTGGCTTGGACTATCT
>NW_007279732.1:0-919 GCF_000164805.1 Carlito syrichta | reverse complement strand
AAACATATAGGCTTGAAAGAGAAAGCAGTTATATTTTAAAGGCAGTTGCTGTAGTATTACAAAAACTATAATTGAAAAAAAGCACATTTTTGAAGTAAGAATATAATGTGCATCTTAATTAATGCATTATATTAGAAGTACTAGCAGCAGTTCTAGTAACTACTGAATTATCAGAGGCTACAAGCATAGAGAATATTGTGAGGCATCAGTGACAATTATAATGTAAATATAAAAAGTCTGCAAATTCTGTTGGTGACAAAAGTCCCAGTTACTTCTAATATTACTGTGCTTTGTTGCCTACATTTGTAATTAAATGCTAAAGTCAGTTAGAAAAAGTAATCAGAGTCTTGAAAAATGATAGACATATTTTTTCATCCAAATTCATAAAACAAGGAAATAAGTTCCAAGATTATAAGGAAGAAGAGAAGATGGATCATATTCTTCTCCCATTTTCTAGTATAAATGACTTGTTTTCACCCCCCTGGACTTCAAAAAAATAGAGTATAAAGAAATAGAGAAACACATCTACACTAATGTTCAACAGCCAGGTAGTAACCCCAACACTTGAGAAGGAGGTGAATCGAAGTTGTAGCTTCCTCTTCCTTTGGGTTGAAGCACTCTGTTCTTGATCCTCAGGGGAAATAAAGAGAAGAAAATAAAAGCCATGCACTCCTTATAGAGGACAATAAGTGGAGGGTCACTTAAAAAACATTCCTCTCTGTCAAGGGAAGAGTTTAACAGGCTTCAAAAAAGATCCTCCTGCTATTTCTTCTAAGTTTTGTGCCTTCCTGGGATGAGGATGTTAGTACATTTTCCTAAGACCTTCCAAAAGCTATAATATATTGCCACCAGAAGATTCCGAGGTAAGTCAGGATAGTTCTTTAATTCATTTTACCTAAATGCACACTCTATACCAGGA
>NW_007279731.1:0-865 GCF_000164805.1 Carlito syrichta | reverse complement strand
TAGTGAGCTAAATAGCTAGCCTTTCTAATAATATACAATGCATACATTATACATGATCTTTAATTTTTAGCCTTTATAATAATATACAATGCTTAAATTATACAAGATCTTTTAATTTTTTTATTAAACCATAGTCAATCAAACATAATTCTGTGTTTACCATTTTACTTGCTCATGGGGATATACAAATAATAGAACAGGGTCCTTTCTTGATAAGCTTGTAAGCTTATGGAGAAGACAAATGAGTAAACAGATGGATACAAATGTAATTGAAAATAACTTATTTTTAATTTTGTTTATAAAAAGAAGAGTGACTAAGAAGATATAGTAGGCATTATTACAGGCTAAAATACAAATATTAAAATATAATTTAAAAATATATTGAAACCCAAGTTCTAGATCATAAGAAAAAATTAAGGTCTTAATTTTTTTAGTAATTAGATTATTTAGTTTTTATCTTTGAATATAAAGGGAGTAGGATGCCAAAAACAACCCAGGATTTATTTATAAAAAATTGTGTATTTATTCTTACATGTTTAAACTTCAGTCACCTTCAGAGTACTCTCTGTTTGATGCAATATACCTATTGAGACATTTTTCCACTGCTCAAAACAGTTTTTGAACTCTTCGATGCCTTTTAGTGTTTCTGTCATTTTTTGTTTCACCTCTTCCACATCAGCAAAAGATTTCCCTTTGAGAACTTTTTCATCTGGGGAAACAAAAAAGTTGCTGAGGGTGAGACCAAGTTAATGGGGGGGGGGTCATGAGGGTCATGTCACTTTGGGTCAAAAACTGCAGAACACTCAGTGCGGTGTGGGCAGCTGCGCTTGCAAATCACCCATTATGAAATGGGCAAACTCGTAAG
>NW_007279730.1:0-805 GCF_000164805.1 Carlito syrichta | reverse complement strand
TCAGTCTGCCACCCCAGCACTTTGGGAGGATGAGGCAAGTGGATTGTATGAGCTCACAGGATTGAGACCAGCCCAGACCACTTGGCAAGACGTTGTCTGTACAATAAATAAAAAAATTAGCTGGGTGTGGAGGCACACGCCTGTAGTTCTGGCTACTTGGAAGGCTGAAGCAGAAAGATCACAGGAGTCCAGCAGGTTGAGGCTGCAGTGGGCCAGGAGCATGACCCTGCACTCCAGCCTGGGCGATGGATTGAGACTTTGACTCAAAACCAAAAAATAGTTAAAAAATAAGAGTCAAATGGCACTTCACACAGTGAAGTCACAAACTTAGTTAAATTCAAAATTTTGACAAGGGTATAAAAGACTCTTATATACATTGCCACAGGAAATGCAGATTGCCATAAAGATTTTAAGAACTATTTTGGAAATATATTTATCAATTAAATGTTGAGATTCCTGGAATAAAAAAGTCTTGATTCTGAGATTTTATTCTCAAAAAATAATCCAGAGATGTAAAACACTGGACTTACGTCTTAAAATAGTAGTTTGTGTCTGTGTGTGTGTGTGTCACTTGGGTCAAAAAAAAGATGAGGAAACACTGTTTTAGAGCCAGGGCCTGATACTGAAGATACCAAATATCATTTTAGTCATGGAGAAATTCCACTTAAAAGGGCAATGCACTTGGGAAATACTGCCCTTAAATGCCTTCCATAGCCATCAGAGGTTGCATGCCATTTCACTGGTTGTGTTTCACCTGTCCATGTCTGCTGGGACAAGATGTTGTGACCCGTTGTTCATAGTTTGG
>NW_007279729.1:0-821 GCF_000164805.1 Carlito syrichta | reverse complement strand
TGTGAGTCACCACAGCTCTGTGTTCTTGTCGGAAAGTCAAGTTTTCTTCAGTTTTTCATTTATATTATTTTTTGATTGACTGAGATTATCATTGTGAACAAACAATAAAATAAAATTGGGTATAGAGCAATAAATTTTGAAGACACAGATACAGAAACTTTCCATTTCACCTTTTAGATTGTGAAAGAAAAATTGGATATGCAGAGAAATAACTGTATTCTTTTAAGGCCACAACTAAAAAATAACTTATCATCCTCCTTGTACAAGACAGAAGAGCCTGCAAATTTTGAGAGCATCTCACTTGATTTTTGTAAGACTACTTTTTATTGCTTGCTACTGGTAAATTATATGAAATCTAATTGCATGCATTTTTTTTCTTTTCTTTTTTCTGAGTTGGAATCTATCACCCAGTGGTGCATTCATGGCCACCCCAACATGGAGCTGCTGGACTCTGGTGATCATTCCACCTCAGTCTTGCAAGTAGTTGCAACTAAAGGTGCACGCAATCATACAAAGCTAATTTTTTACTTATTGTAGAGACAAGGACTCACCAAGTTGCCCGGGCTTATCTAAAACTTGAGGGCTCAGGCAATCTCTTACCTTGATTTCCCAATATGCTAGTGTTACTGGCTAAGACACCGAGACTGGTGTATTTTATAAAAAAATAATTTTTCCAGGCCAAAATATATATTTTATTTTCTACAAATAATATTTACAGGTATTATATATGTCTAATAATATTTCTCTCAGCTAACAAAAATGGCCAACAAGATAAACAATTTTTAAGGAGTCTGAAGTGTGAGAGTTGGACTTTCAGTGTG
>NW_007279728.1:0-962 GCF_000164805.1 Carlito syrichta | reverse complement strand
TTTTTAGGAACTACAGGGTTGTAAACCACCAACTTTAGAAGAGGGGTTTTGGATAAGTTTGTGAATTAGTTACTCTTGTATTTCCATGAGATGGCCATTTTCTGGTCATTTGGCCTTTTTTAAACAAAACCTGTCTGGCCCCTGGTGGGTCTTTAAAGTTTACACCTTTGCCTTTCAAAAGGAAATACCTTTAACTGTTACCAACCCCCCTTTCTGCCACATCATTGTGAGTGAGAACATTTAGTACGCAGCTCTTTGTTTCTGAGAGAGATCATTCAGTATTATAAACTGATTCCATACAGTTTGCTGTTAAATTCATGATTTTGTTCTTCTTTATGGTGGCATAATATTCCATTGTGCATAAGCACCACATTTTTTTTCTAGTCCTCTTTTTAATGGGCAGCACAGTTCCATGTTCTTGCTATTGTGAACCATGCTGCAATAAACATGTGTATGCAAGTATCTTTTTTATACAGTGACCTGAGTTCTTACAGGTATACTCCCAGTAAGGGGATTGTGGGATCATATGGAAGATCAAATTTTAGAACTTTTAGGAACTGCCACCGTGATTTCCATAGAGGCTATACTAGTTTACACTCTCACCAATAGTGTTCCCTTTTCACTACATCCTCTCCAGCATCTGTTATTTTTTTGTGTTATTGATGATGGCCACTTTGTAATGCGGCTGTTTTTTTGTTTTTTCTTTTCAGCACATTTGAGATCCTTATAGATCCTTGATGTTAGGCCATCAAGCGAGCAGGGAGACAACCCACAGAATGGGAAAAAATATTTGCCAACTCCATGACATTTACTTCAATTTTGTAGGTATTAAGGATTTCTGCAATATACTTTGGAGGGAGACACTGTCTTTTATTTTATTTTATTTTATTTTATTTATTTTTTAGTTGGATTCTTTCTCTGTCACCCAGACTGGAGTGCAGTGGCCACTCCCGACCACTGCA
>NW_007279727.1:0-596 GCF_000164805.1 Carlito syrichta | reverse complement strand
CACACACACACACACACAAAGCCGATAAAACATGCTCTATGAATTGCACACACAGGGCAGCGAAGTGCACACCAACATTGAGCCGAGAACAATGCCTACAGATAGCAACAAGAATCCACACCAAAAAAGACACATATCAGTGTGCACCCATCATGCACATGATGTGACACACAGAAGCGGGCACCCAGTCCCACATGCATACTCCCCTACCCCAAATCCCTATCGGACACGCTGTGCAAACTCACATAGAATGTTTGAGTCAGAAATGACGAACATACACAAAGACAGTGCACAGAGTTATTGACAAAATTCGATGGGTGGAGGAGTGGGAAGAGCGCGATAATTGCTACACCCAGGTCTCCTGAGCAGCAGACTCTGGAGGCAAGAGGCACCAAGTGCTTCACCCTGAAGACCCACTGCCAAACACACTGAGCACAGTCCTGGAGGAAGTTTCACGGAGACTCCTGGTGCGGTCCACCGGAGAGGGACGCTACAGGCCTCCGAGCATTTTCAGACATACACACACACTCACACTCACCCACACACACAGACACACACACGCGCGCGCACACACACACACACACACACACACACAC
>NW_007279726.1:0-895 GCF_000164805.1 Carlito syrichta | reverse complement strand
CAAAATATCTTCATAAGTAGCACAGTAAATAAAATGTAATATAAAGATGTTTTTATGAATGCAAAAATAAATGTCTTCAGTAATTTCTATCAGGAAAATACTTTAAACTTGCTCTTTGGTCAAGGTTGACTGAGTCATTAAATATGTTTGTATCTTTCTAGAATGTAACACCAAGATAAAATTTTTAAAGTAGGTAGCTGAAGAGGGTGAATCTACTAAGAGTCAAGAGGATGATTTCAACAGGCACAAGTTCAAAGCATCTGAGTCTTCCTCATGTACATGTTGACTTAATTGGAGTTACCCAGGGAACAACCACCATATAGATCCCTGGAGAGAGAAGATGGATGTACTGAAATGGAATGAATCACAGATTCTCAATTCTTTAATTTAGGAAATAGACATTATGTCACTAGCCATTACCTTTAATCTGAAACAATAATTAACACAGGTATTAAAGAGAAAAATGTTTGTCAGATTCAATAATTGAATAGATATTTAGAATCAATAGTAATAATATAAAAGAAGAGAGGCATTTATTTATTTGATCACCTCTAGGGTAGAGCTAGTAGTAAAATAAATGGACAGATTGTATGAAGTAAATTTTAACAATGTCAAAGGATATATGCGTATGTACTTTTTAATTAGTAAACTTTATTTTTTAGCGTAGTTTTAGGTTCACAGCCAAAGTAAGTGGAAATCCCAAGGAGTTCCCATAAACTCTCTTACCCTGAACATGCCCAAAATCTGACACTATCAACATCCTACACCACCTGGGGACATTGTCAGAACTGATGAAACTATATTCACACATCATCATCACCCAAAGTCCACTGTGTTTTCATTAGGGTTCACTGTAGGTGTTGTACATTGTCTAGGTTTTGATGACTGTACGAAT
>NW_007279725.1:0-482 GCF_000164805.1 Carlito syrichta | reverse complement strand
GGGACTGCAACTCAAAAACAAACAAACAAATAAATATATAAATATATAATAAAACTGACAGGACCCAGCACTTCCAGAGCAGCCAGTACAGCTACACACACTCCCATGGCCACGGAGGGCCAGGAGGGAACAAACAGGGTTAGAGAAAGAATTCGATAAGGATGATAGATTCCAGATCTTTTACAATGTATCTGTGGTGGTATCATGTTGGTTACACGATTGACCTTTTTTTTTTTTTTTTTTGAGTCAGGGTTTCCCTCTGCAGCCCAGGCTGGAATGTGCAGTGGCATGAGGTGAGCTTGCCCCTGGGCTGACGACTCATCTGCCTCAACCTCTTGAGTAGCTGGGACTACAGGCCCGCACCACCACACAAGCCTGGCTTATTTTTTCTGACGTTCTGTAGAACAGTGGTCTCATCATGTTGCTGCCTAGGCTGGTCTGGAACTCCCAGGCTCAAGGGATTCTCCTGCCTCGGCTTCCCA
>NW_007279724.1:0-717 GCF_000164805.1 Carlito syrichta | reverse complement strand
CCGTCCACTGAGGCTGTCGCTGGGGTATGAGAAACGGGGTCTCGCCGTTCAGACGTAGACTATTCCACTCGGGAATGGTGTCTCTGAGGCTTGATGTTTGCAGACTTTGTGTGTGTGGTGTGTGTGTGTGTGTGTGTGTGTGTGTGTGTGTGTGTGTGAGTCGGAGTCTCACTCTGTCGCCCAGACCGGAGCGCAGTGGCCGCTCCCGGCCACCGTAGCCTCGACTGCCGGGCTCCGGCGACCCTTCCGCCTCAGCCTTCCGAGTAGCCGGAATTACAGTCACACGCTACCGCGCCCAGCTAATTTTTGATCGATTGTAGGGATGAGGTCTCACCAAGTCGCCCAGGCGGGTCTCGAACCCGCGGGCTCAGGCCATCCACTCACCTCAGCCTCCCAAGGTGTGGGATTACAGGCTGAGTCACCGAGCCTGAGGAAGGGTGCCTCCCCGTCTTCTGGCAGCCGTCAGTCGGGTCCTTCCTCTCTCCGAGATCTCTGAGCGGCACTCGCTCCCCTGGGTGGAAGGGATTCTGGGTTCTCCTCGGTCCAGGGAGTTCCAGAGGGCAGCGAGCTTCTGAGCTGTGATGAAAATCGGTCCCAGGTGGACGACCTATTTCCTTTCGAACAGCTATGTCTGTGGCCCCGTTTCCTTCAGAGGGGTAGGAAAAAGGCCCACCAGAAACAATTTCAAAGTTCCTTCAACGATCGATGACTCAGATC
>NW_007279723.1:0-699 GCF_000164805.1 Carlito syrichta | reverse complement strand
GCACTTGGTTACAAACGATGTAAAGGGAAATCTAATTTTTTGTATGTTTTCTTGTGGCAAACCAATTGTTTCCACATGAACTTGTTGGACTTATCTATCCTTTCCTCCAATTCTTGTAAAATCACGTCTATCGTACATTGTTGTACGTGGGTCTCTCATTTAGCTTTATCACCTTAATTTGCTGCACATTTATTAACTTAATCTGAGCCAATATCACATTATTTTAATTACCACAACTTTAAATTAGAGTCTGCGTATCAACTAGAGGAAATGACTCTTCCACCGCCACTGCCTAAACACTTAGTCAACTAAATGGCCATGGCTATTTTTGCTCCTTTACCAGTCTGCAAGAACTTGATAATTAGCTTATTAAGTTCCATAAAAAATCCTGAAGAGACAAAATACAAAATTATTTAAGAGAGCATCTCAGACAGCTAGTACTTGCACTTACTAGTCATGTTGCAAGACACAAACAAGTCTACAATCATAGTCATATATAAAATGAATACACAATTGCCAATTGTTCTGAGGTTTAAATGAGTTAATGCATTCAAAGTGCTTGGACTAGTGCCAGACATTTATTAAAAACTGGAAATTTAAGAGAAACTGAACTGTAGTTATTTACAGATAATTTAGGTGAGCAATATAATAATTTGTTCTTCTTATCCCTGAAACTAGTCCACTTCTCTATTTAGGTGA
>NW_007279722.1:0-650 GCF_000164805.1 Carlito syrichta | reverse complement strand
TTGAATAGAGTTGAATAAAGCAGGCTATTTTCAAAGGTATGAGCACATTAAAGACACTGAGATGAAAAGTCAGGACCAGGAGCTAGCAACACTGAGAAGTCATGACCACTCTTAACCTAAACAGGGAATGGTCTCTGGAGCCTGGTGACAGCTGCACCCATGGAAAGGTCACAACCAGGCTGGAGATAGGACCCAGAGAAAGCAGTTGAAGGAACTAGGGTACAGGGGAGAGCCCCTTGGGCTATCTTCTGCCTTTTGATCACCTACTAGTGATTCCCATTGGCCAGATCCCTTCTGAAGTCCAAGGCCAAGAAAGCCTGGTGATGCAGTCCCTAGAAGTCAGCCTCTTGGGGATAGAGTCAGGCAAAGAAGGGAGGGGAATGGACTTGGAGAATACCCAGAACACAGCCCCCAACTTTGACGTATCATGTAGATAGGTGAAAAATCTCAGCAATGACAAGCTTACTGTTTTAAAGCTGCTGAAAGTGAA
The DNA here is from genome assembly GCF_000164805.1 of Carlito syrichta. Lineage (NCBI taxonomy): Eukaryota > Metazoa > Chordata > Mammalia > Primates > Tarsiidae > Carlito > Carlito syrichta. The sequence goes on along the minus strand of NW_007279722.1, from coordinate 160 downwards.
GGTTCTCTTTAATGGTGTCACCTTTTCCTGGACAGGCTGAGACTTCTGGGTAGCTGTGTATTCTATTGGTGGCAATCTGCAGTGGAGTGTCCATGCTCTCTTGCTCTGTATTGGCAATGGTGCTTTGAGAATCCACGGCCTTCTGTGCATGACAGGTGGG
>NW_007279721.1:0-648 GCF_000164805.1 Carlito syrichta | reverse complement strand
TGAACTACCGAGCCCAGCTATGTGTGTTTTTCTAAACTAAAGTGGATTCATTAGTATTTGGGGACCCTTAGCCACCTTTCTCTAAGAGGAGACGTTGGCTTAGTGACTTGTGGTTATGTGTAAATGAGAAGCAGAATTATTGGGAAATAGATTCACAAAAGGAAGACCTTACAGTTGCAAAAGTAGCATGCATCAATAACAGTCTACAGTTTTAATTTCTCCATTGTCACCAATAAACATTCACGGAGACTCCTCAGAGTGACTGGCCTGGATTTAACATCTTAGGTTAAACTTGCCTTTGACTTCTGTACCTGGATCCTCTAATTACCCATAATATTATCTGTTGATTTTCTGTTTTATTTTTTTTCTTAAATGCAGCAAAGTGTGTGGAATTTTTTTAAAGTCTAATGAATTTTGACAAATCAATTACAGTTTATAAAAGTGGAACTTATCAGTAAATGATTCAGGCTCTGGAGTTCATATAGGCGTGCTGGCTTACAGCTGTTATCCCAGCACTTTGGGGGGCTAAGGCAGGAGGATTGCTTGAGTCCAGGAGTTTGAGACTAGCCTAGGCAAAATAGTGAGACCTTGTCTGTACAAAAAAAAGTACAAAAAATAGCCAGGCATGGTGGCACGCACCGGTAGTCT
>NW_007279720.1:0-812 GCF_000164805.1 Carlito syrichta | reverse complement strand
ATATTTTGAGTATTTTTTTTTGGTGGCTTTAGGGGGAGGCTAAATCCAGTGCTTAGTACTCCATCTTGACTGGATGTAGAAGTCTCTCCCTTTCTCTTTTATCTCTGCCCATTTTGTTTTGTCTCTTCTTTCTCCAGCCCTGGTCTGTTCCTCCCTTCTCCTGTTCCTCCACCTTCTTCCCTGCTTTCTTTCCAGACTACTGTTCACGCTTTGGTTTCCCTTTCCCACCACCTTGTAGTTCAAGCATCACCAGATTTGCATTTTCTGGAGAGATCTGTCTCACCCCAGTTGTGTCATTCATGTGTCCATCCATGACCCAGTCACCTGTGGCTGTTCATTTATTTGTTCATCAAACTTGGGCTGGGTTGGACCAGGTGCTGAGGAAGTATTATTGAGTACAGCAGGTTTTGTTCCTGCTCCCTGGGAGTGAAACACAAAGTAGATAATCCACGGATTTATCCAAATTCCTTGTGGTGGTAAATTCACCTGAATGATCACATCCCGTACATGTGTGCTTGGTAGCTGGAGAAAGGTAGCCAGGAGAGGTGTTTCTGACCTATAAACTGTGAGATAGAAAAAGGGCCGAAAGGGGGCCTAATTCCTGGAGAAGGAGCAGTAACAAACAATCCCCTAGGTCCCGAGGCTCCCAGCATCATACTGAGAGTTACACCATTGGATTCCTTGGTCTTAAGCTTGACTGAGCCATACTACCAGCATCCCAGTGTCCCTATCTCTGCATGAGCCAATTCCTGTGTTAGTCCCCAGGACACATCCTATTAGCTTATTCTCTCTGGAAAGCCCTGTTGAATGTA
>NW_007279719.1:0-828 GCF_000164805.1 Carlito syrichta | reverse complement strand
TGGGAAATTATTATAGGGAACCAAATAAATGTAGCTCAATAAAGATTTCATTAGTGTACAAATCACCATACACTACATATCCCTCCCATTCAAGTCAACTACATTTCCTCTTACAAAATGCTTTAGCCAGATCACTGTTGTTGCTCATCCTGGTAAAATAGAAGTTTTTTTGTTTAATTGTAAAATGTAATTATTGTTTTCATTAGAATATTGTAAATAATTTGAGAGACAAATTTACAATCCCAGGAAAGTTAACTATAGAAGTGGTTTTTAAAAAAATGTATACAATAGTAATGTGTCATTTAAAATTGTTTTTAAACGTATACATAATTAGCCGGGCTCAGTGGCTCAGTCTGTAATCCCATGCTTTGGGAGGCTGAGGTGAGTGGACTGCCTGAGCCCGTGGGTTCGAGACCCGCCTGAGCAACTTGGCGAGACCTCATCTCTACAATAAATCAAAAATCAGCCGGGCATGGTAGCGTGTGCCTGTAATTCCAGCTACTTGGAGGGCTGAGAAAGGATCGCTGAAAGGATCGCTGGAGCCCAGCAGGTGGAGGCTGCAGTGCCCAGAAGCGGCCACTGCACTGCAGACTGGGCGACCGAGTGAGACTTCAACTAAAAAAAAAAAGTATACATAATATTGAAAAATAACTTTGTTACTTACAAATACAGACAAAGAGAGTTCACCATTAATTTAGCCATGTTTTATACAATAGGAATCAAAATGTTTAGCTAATTCTGTCTATAAGAGTGTCAGAATCCTAAGTAAAATTTCCCTTAATACTAAACATTCCTCCAAGGGGAGTATTTTTTGTAGTATTAGGGCAT
>NW_007279718.1:0-837 GCF_000164805.1 Carlito syrichta | reverse complement strand
AAATAGCATGCAACCTCTGATGGCTATGGAAGGCATTTAAGCGCAGTATTTCCCCAAGTGCATTGCTCTTTTAAGTGGAATTTCTCCATGACTAAAATGATATTTGGTATCTTCAGTATCAGGCCCTGGCTCTAAAACAGTGTTTCCTCATCCTTTTTTTTGACCCCAAGTGACACACACACACACAGACACACACACAACTATTTTAAGACATAAGTCCAGTGTTTTACATCTCTGGATTATTTTTTGAAAATAAAATCTCAGAAACAAGACTTTTTTATTCCAGGAATCTCAACATTTAGTTGATAATTTTTTTTTCCAAAATAGTTCTTAAAATCGTTATGGCAGTCTGCATTTCCTGTGGCAATGTAGATAAGAGTCTTTTATACCCTTGCCAGAATTTGAATTTAACTAAGTTTGTGACTTCACTGTGTGAAGGGCCATTTGACTCCTATTTTTTTTAACTCTTTTTTGTTTTTGAGTCAAAGTCTCACTCCATCGCCCAGGCTGGAGTGCAGGGGCATGCTCCTGGCCACTGCAACCTCAACCTGCTGGACTCCTGTGATCTTTCTGCTTCAGCCTTCCAAGTAGCCAGAACTACAGGCATGTGCCTCCATGTCCAGCTATTTTTTTTTATTTATTGTAGAGACGAGGTCTCACCAAGTTGTCTGGGCTGGTCTCAAGCCTGTGGGCTCAGACAATCCACTTGCCTCATCCTCCCAAAGTGCTGGGGTGGCAGGCTGAGCTACCAAGACTGGCTTAGCTTATTTTTTTTATTATTAGAGTGACAGAACATTTTCACTGGTTAGTAGTATTTTCTGTCTTACAATAATTATT
>NW_007279717.1:0-686 GCF_000164805.1 Carlito syrichta | reverse complement strand
CCTTTTTCATGGGATGGGATCTCTCTAAAGTTAGTAAAGATGGAAGCTCAGAGTGGTAGTGAAGAGACAGTGTTATGTGAGGATGGGGTTGCTCTGGTCTCCCAGAGCTCTGGTGTTGCCTTCCTTACCCTCCGGCACACAGGAGAAAGCTTGAAGTTGTGTAGTAGAGCTCTCCTCTCCACCTGCCTTTAGTGCTGTTCTTCTGGCTGTATTTGCGATATCCTTCCTGCCAACCCCAATCCTAACAGCTTCGAACTAAAGTAGAACGCAGGTAGCTGAGGAGAGGATTAGATCAGAGGTTGCAAACTGGAAGCTCGTAGCCTGAGATCAGAATACAACCCCGTTTTGTTTGGCTCTCATTTTAAAAATTGAATTGCCATATAAATAAATTTATCTAAAGTTCCAGTTTTCCAGGTTGTTTTGAAGTTCAAGACTCTATTCTGTTACCCCACGTTCTGGCCTGGCAACAGCTGACTGAGCTTTGTTGCTGTCACTACCTTGAGAGATAATGAGGAGCTCACTGTCAGGTCCACCGTGGCCCTGCCTTTCCATTTTGATTCCTTAGCAAGAGGCTGAGATGGGTCACTCTTCATACCTGCTTCCATCTGTAAGTAGCCCTGAGCACTAAGGATTTGCCAGCATCTTGTCATTGCACGTTGTTTTTCATACATTGGGCATCTCAGTTG
>NW_007279716.1:0-851 GCF_000164805.1 Carlito syrichta | reverse complement strand
AATAGTTTCATAGATGAGTCGGACAGACCTTTGCCTGCCCTAGCCTTTGAGGAAGCAAGGGTTGAACAGAACTGGCAGAACCCAGAGCAAGATGCAGACATTTGGGGAATTTCTGAGGGCTGAGGGATCGAGACTGAGTCAGCAGCTTCCAAGAGGTCTCAGCACAGACAGGAGGGGGAAAGGGTTTCAGTTTCCTCAGAGTTTGAGCAGTTCTAGAGCATACCATTTGCAGTCAAGATCAGGCCTTGTGGTATTTACCATAGAAACAGGGTACGAGGAGTTGTAGGCATCTTGTTTCTTTTTTTGTGTGAATTCTCACTCTTGTCGCCCAGGCTGGAGTGCAGTGAGGTGCTCATGGGCATCGCAGACTCCAACTGGTGGACTCAGGCTATGCCCCCGACTCACCCTTCCTTGTAGCTGGAAGGTATTTGAGATGCACGCCACCGTGTCGGGCTCACAGGTTAACTGACAAATCATTCCAAGTTGTGCCTGAAAATGATAAGACCCACGACTAGTTATCACCTGGAGAACTGGCCGTATACATGACCTGGCTCTATCCTCTTCCTGAGGCCTTTACTCCTGGATTGGCCTCCTTCTCTCCCAGCTAGGTTCTAGTAGTCTGAATTCAGTTTTCCATCTAAGACTGAAAAGTCTTTTGGCTAAAGCCAAGTAGCTCTTAAGCTGATGCTAAAGCATCAGAAAACAGTCTTCTTTATCCTCCTACAGCATACTCATAACTGGGACCTGTGATTGGTCAAGTTTTTCTTCCACAGCCACTGGATGCTAGAGTGCAGCATCTTAACTTTAGAAGCAAAGGCATAATGGGCAATCTACTCTTTGTTTCTGTCCCT
>NW_007279715.1:0-808 GCF_000164805.1 Carlito syrichta | reverse complement strand
TTATGCTCAAAACTGCACATCGCCATGAGGCGACCTCTTCAACCCATGTGATCCCTATTGTTGGATTATTTTTATTCGCTAGATATGGCTTTACAGGATTCCCTCTGGAAAACTTGGATACAATTACCTCAGCTCTGCCAGAAAGAGAGAAAACCAAGACTTCCAGACTTGAGTGAAAAGTTGAAGAGTACACAGGAGCGGGGACAGCAGCCAGAAAGAGGAGTCCCACTAAGCCAGGCTAAGCCACTGGGACCCCCAGGCCTGCCCTGGCTCCCGGGCCACCCTGGGCCAGTTTGTCCTCAACCTCCAGCATGGGCAAAGAGTCCTGCCCTGCTTCTGCTGCCTCTCTCCACTCTTGCTGTGACCCCTTCCTGACCCAGCCCTACCACTTCCCCAGACATAGACAGCCCAGAGGCCACTGGAGGGTCCTCTACTCTCTCTTGAGACCCCCAGGGGTAGTGTGGAGGAGTGACCACCACTGCCCAGGCTTGCCCACAGATCTCCACCTTCTGCTTCCCTCTCTGGGGGCCTGAAGTCCCACAGAATCAGGGAGATTCCCATTTTCGAAGCCTGAGGACAGACACCAAGACACCTATAATTAGTGACAATGATGCCCACAATAGTCATTACTAATTACCAGCTCTGAAGGCAGGCTTGATTTCTCTGCTAGGAGTCAAGTTTACATCCTATTCATGCCACCCCACGTGCACACTTCAGAACCCCTGCCCCACACCTCAGGCTCCTCTAGGGCCTTGACACAGATTGGGGGTACCTCTTCTCCAACTCTGGAAAGTCCCTGAGAGCAGCC
>NW_007279714.1:0-424 GCF_000164805.1 Carlito syrichta | reverse complement strand
GAGAAGGGCATGGCCGGGGCGCGAGCGCTCCTGTACGGTTCCAAACCCGTGTTCGTGAGAGCTCGTGAAAAGCGTGCTTCCCCTTACCACCTAAGCACTCCCAGTAAGGAGCTTCAGGAGATCCTTGACTTCCCTGTAGTCTATGCTCCTTCAACTGAAAGATGTGAATCTCCTTTTACTCCCCTTTTCTGAGTGGTTATAAGTTTGAATAACACAGTATCGATGTGATCATAAGCCTTGTGAGTTATATGACTTTTGTGCCCATGTCATCGTAAACTTTGTGATTCGTATGGCTTTTGCATATTGCGTGACGTCCTAGGCCCTTTACCCTGTGGCGAGCTTGATGAAGGCTTCTGCCGGGCCCTACTGGTCAAAGCTGGGAGATACGCCTGATACCTGGCACCGGGAAGTCTGGACCAAAAAA
>NW_007279713.1:0-738 GCF_000164805.1 Carlito syrichta | reverse complement strand
TGATATCTTGGTATCCCACAGCTAGTAAGGGACAGACCTGGGATTTGAGTCTAAATATGATTAACTCCACACCCTGTGCTCTAACCACCTCACTGCACTGTCTTTCTTCTTACTAAGAGTAGATTCTGGGCACTGATTTGGATGCTCAGGGATCCCCTAAGCAAGAAAGTAACTGCTCCACCTACAATCACAGCAAATGAGCATTCCGGCTTGTGAACAACCCAGAGAGAATAGAGCACAATAAACCCCTCTAGGACAGGAATCTCACACTCACTTGTGTTTACATTTCCCCCAAATACATGACTGTCCCAGACTATATTCCCCCAGCAAGTTAGTGGGAGAGGCCTGTTGACCAGATTTTTTTCCTTTGTTTTTGATCTGCGTACAGATAACTGTGTATTTGGGCACAGGTAAAACATGTTTCTTGATATGGATTGGGGTCAAAGAAGTTTGACAGCCACTGGTCTATCCCAAGAATTTAACAAGGAGCTGTCACTTAAGTAACTTTTACAACAGACCTGACCTACTGTAGTTAGAATTGAGAAATTATTACATTGGCTGAACACTGAGAGGTTTCACAACATCTGTTTAGAGTTTTGTAACGGTTTCCATGATGGGGAATTTCAAAATGTACAACTTTTTGTTGTTGAAACATCATGCGCGGCCACCACAGTGGGGTTTTCCAGAGAAGACTTGACAATTTCCTTTCTCTCCCCTTTCTTCTTCCCCCCTTCCTCC
>NW_007279712.1:0-690 GCF_000164805.1 Carlito syrichta | reverse complement strand
TACATGTGTATTGTTTGAGGTATTACATTTCCATCTTAAACGCACCTACAGCTCCTTCTTGCAGGTGGTGACAGATGAGTGCTTAGCTTCTTCCTTCTGCGTATGCTCAGCCGATTCTCCCAGAACTATGCATAATAGAGAGTGTCCTTTCATCGGTGATTATTTCTGTCCACTTTACCAAGATCGATGGGTATTGGTTGTAGGTGAGCAGCTTTATTTCTAGGCTCTCTGTTCTGTTGTATTAACCTGTGTATCTACTAGGAAAGCGTATTTTCTAAAACTAGAATTAGACAAGGAGGTACACTCTCACCCCTTCTATTTAGCATTGTTCTGGAAGTCCTGGTCAGAGTAATCAGGCAATAGAGATAGATAAGATGTATCCAGGTAAAAAAAAAAAAAAGAAAGTCAAATTATGTCTCTTCACAGAGATACGGTTGTTTCTATATTTAGAGAACTGTAAGGACATCCCTAAATTACTCCTAGACTTAATATGAGACCTCGGTGAACTCCCAGGATACAAAATCGATGTTCAAAAATTAATAGCATGTCTATATGCCGACAGCGTTCGAGCTCGGATCCAAATCGAGAACACAATCCCAGCTGGGCTCGGTGGTTCAGCCTGTAATCCCACGCTTTGGGAGGTGTAGGTGAGTGGATTGCCCGAGCCCGCGGGTTCGAGACCTGCCTGGG
>NW_007279711.1:0-667 GCF_000164805.1 Carlito syrichta | reverse complement strand
CCGGGAGAGTGGCTGGCGCCTCAGAGTCGACTGCGATATGAGCGCGGGAACGTCCGGAAGGGACTTATCGCTTACCGTTTACGTCCCGTTGCGGAAGCGGAGGTCGGCGCGGCGATTGGGGCGGACGGAGCTTAACGGGAGTTCCGGGTACACGCGCTGCTGAAGACGTTGTGTGACTTCACGATCGCGGTCGCTACGGGCGACGGGATGTGCCTAGTCCTACGGGGTCTGAGGTGAGATTTCAATATTGCGAACGTGAGGCGGGGATGAGATACGGTGAACGCTTCTTTTACGGTGAGTATCGCTTTTTTGAATCTCTTGGGTCTCTCGGTGTGAGACACCGGGCCTGGTCCCACCTAGAGATGATTCTTCTTCTTTTTTTTTTTTTAATGAGTTGGAGTCTCACTCTGTCACCCGGGCTGGAGGGCAGTGGTACACTCCTGGCCACCCCAGCCTTGACCTGCCGTGCTCTGGCGATCCTTTTGCCTCGGCCTTCCGAGTAGCTGGAACTACGGGCACGTGCTACCACGCCCGGCTATTTTTGATTTATTGTAGAGATGAGGTCTCGCCGGGTTCCCTGGGCGGAGAACTACAGGCGTGCGCTACCGTGCCTGGCGTGTGTGTGGGTGTGTGTGTGTGTGTGTGTGTGTGTGTGTGTGTGTGTGTG
>NW_007279710.1:0-852 GCF_000164805.1 Carlito syrichta | reverse complement strand
CAATTTGCTCTCTCAGAATAATATGTAAAATTATTGTTTGTGCTTTACATATATATGTGTGTATATATGTGTATATATGTATGTGTATATATATCTCTCTTTCCCACAGATCGAAGAGTTTGAAAGTTGAGCTTTGTAAAAGTCTAAACAAGCAAAGTAAGCAAGAGCATCACCACGTGGTAGAATACTGAAAGTGAAAATGTATGCACCTCATACTCTATTAAAGCCTCTTCAACCTATAATAGAAGAAATATTTAAAGAGGGAAATAGTGATTATCCCCACTAGTTCTTCACTTAAAAGACTGATTTTGAGGTTCTTAAACCTGGAAAACTTATGGCACCTTACAATAGGTTACTGCAAATTTTTTCCTGTGGTCCCACACATTAAAGACCCATAATCAATACTACTGAAATTATTAGCTCCATCTTATCATCAGACAGTAAATATTTTGCCTTTATTGATTTGGATCATATGTTCTATTTAGTGCTATTTCAATAACCTCTCAGCCTTTATCTTCAATGTGATACATTTGTTGTCCTCAGCTTCAAAGACATAGCTCTGTCTGGCTTTCACTTGGCTTTACCTCGGGTTTTAGGGTGTCTTCAACAGTCTTTGAAATGCAGGCAAGGGAAGGGGATAGATTCTGTTCAACCAAATGACCAAACCAAGATGAAATCTAATTATAAAAATTTTGCCCCAAAATTAAATAATATAATCATAAGCACATATGATAATCATATTTCTCTTCTCTAGAATGATCAGAACAAAAAAGGGGCAGCCTTTCTTGTAGCACAAAAATAACACCCTCATAGCTGCTTACTGACAGTAAAGCAAGTATCAATTGGAAAAAA
>NW_007279709.1:0-351 GCF_000164805.1 Carlito syrichta | reverse complement strand
AACAGGTCCTTTTATGCCCTGTCTGTTCCTTCCAAGTCCCTTTAAGGGATCGCATCCTATGTGTAGTGTTTGCGCTGACACCTTGTCATCTGGACTATACAGAAGCATGCCCATTTGAGCAAGAATATCGCCTCCCCAAAGTGTAATGGGGATGGAAGGAATGATGTAGGAACAAAAGGTTCCTGAAGTTTCGCTATCTGTCCAATTTAAGATTTGAGAACTTTTGGCTACAGAGGATGCTCGACCAATACCAATGAGTCCTGATGGGGCTACTTGTGTTGGCCAGGAAGAAGCCAGTCTTTCCCAGCAATACAAGAAACATCAGCCCCTGTATCTAGCAGACCTTTAATT
>NW_007279708.1:0-819 GCF_000164805.1 Carlito syrichta | reverse complement strand
ATTCTTTGTATCTTACCTGTGGCACCAGATCACAGACCCCTGGTCTGACCTAACATTTTGGAGGCCCTGCTGGGATTCTGACCTAACACTTTTATTCATCTCAAACTGTAACTTTGGCAGTCTGCACAATCAGTTTGTCCTTTAGAGCCCTCTGACTGGATTGTCTTTCATCCAATCCCTCATTCTTACTACAATCTGAATGCAGATTTCTTTAAGTCACCCATCTTCCCCCTTCCACCACACACCTTTCATGAGATACATACATTCCTTGAGGTACTGTGTCTCCTTTATCCCAGACCACTTTGCAATTTTGCCTGTTGGGTTCAGTGGGAAAAAAGAGCGACTTTCTTCTTACTTATTTGTGCTGCTTTTGACCCATGAGACTCTAGTGTTCTCTGGCATCCCTTTGAAAGAAAGGGGTGCCTGGGCTCCACACTACCATTTAACTTTGGAGGCTCTTGTGGCAGCCTGTTAACCATTTTATCACATCTGCTCTTTCTTCTTGGTTTTTCCCCCACCTTTCTTAATACTGTAGCCAGAGTAAAATTTTAAAATGCAAGTTCGTCCTACTTCTGTGCTTAAAATCCTTCTTTATTCACTCCATGTATTAGACAAAATTCAAAATCCTTGTCATGGGCAATGTCTTGCTGATCTATTTCTGTTCCCTACTCCAACCATGCATGTGCTCCCCTTCCCTATTACTCCACAGGTAAGCTCATGTTCCAATTCAAATCAGATCTCTTCCCCTTGCTGTCCTCATTTCACTTATAGAGAGAACTTACCACAATTGTAATTTTATATTTCTTTTAATAACTATTT
>NW_007279707.1:0-992 GCF_000164805.1 Carlito syrichta | reverse complement strand
ATTTCACAGAATCTTCTCACCAAGATTAAAATAACAAAAGAATTTAAGTATCGTTCTGAATATTTAAAATACTCATGGATACAGCTATTATAAAACAAACCAAACCCGCCCATTTTTTATGTTCTTCTTGAACTATATATTGTTCAATAAATAGTTAAAATTATATTTTTGAGAGAAAAAAAGCGTATGCTACCCAAAAAACACTATACATGCTAAATGAAAAAGTTAAAAGGAGTAGGTAGATTTTGTTGTCTGCTCTTTACTTTTTTTATGATAGCCTCTAAACTAGGGAACCCAACAATACAAATGAATAACAATGAGTGATGACAAGTGAGACTTACTGAGATAATCTAGCAATCGTTTTTATTTTATTTAAATGAGCTGCATTAAACATCACGGTGTGGCAAAGATAAAAAGATTACACAAAGTGGGCAATTTCTAACGATGTCCCTGGCTTGTTCCCTGGTGATTTTGAAACGGAGGCACAACGTCTGGGCATTCACATGGTGCAGATTGTGAAATTGCTGGGCACTTTTAAAGGGGTCCCGCAGTAAGGAAAAACAGGCCCGGGTTAGAGTATCGGCCTGTGCATTACCATGAGAGAGGGGGCCTGGAAGATCCGAATGGGCTCTTAAATGTCCAATAAAGAAAGGTTTTTGCCGCGATAAAATTAACAGTTGTAATTGTTGGAACAAAGGTACTGCATTTGTAGAAGGTTTTATATAGGGAACAGTCTCTAATAATGGGACAGAGAAGGCAATATATGCACTATCAGTATATAGATTAAAGGCCTCATTATCTAAAAGCTTGAATACTTGTATGATGGCAAATAATTCAACAAGCTGAGCTGATTGGTATGGGGATTTTGTAGTATGTTGTTGGTTATTTATGATATAAGCAGCTGTACCTGAGGAGGAGCCATCAGAAAAAACTAAGGCTGCTCCTTTTAGAGGCTTTTGAGAGGTGATCTTTGGAAATGTAAAAGGGTGTGA
>NW_007279706.1:0-806 GCF_000164805.1 Carlito syrichta | reverse complement strand
GGATGGACTTCAGCTGGGTCCTAGAGCTGTCTTGAAATTGAACACATAATGTTGAATGCAGGTGCGTTTCTCTAAGAAAGAGTTCCATGACTGTCCTCAGGATCTCAAACTGCTCTTCAGGTTCCTTGTTGAGATGGCCATTACCTGTAAGAACAAGCTGACTTTAAAAAGCAGCAATTTAGTACATCTTTGATTTGGTGAAAATGACCTTGTCATACAGCTGTAGCTTAAAAATTATACTTATCTATATTTATTCTACACCACAATTTTGTTCCAGAATTTATTTTAAAAACCAAAGCAAGCTGGGTTCTGTGGCTCAGCCTGTTATCCTGCGCCCTTGGGAGGCTGAGGTGAGTGGATAGCCTGAGCCCGCGGGTTCAAGACCCGCCTGGGCAGCGAGACCTCATCTCTACAATAAATCAAAAAATCACCCGGGCGTGGTAGCCATGCCTGTGATTCTGGCTACTTGGAAGGCTGAGGCGGAAGGATTGCCGGAGCCCAGCAGGTCGAGGCTGCGGTGGCCGGGAGCGGCCACTGCACTCCAGTCTGGGTGACAGAGTGAGACTCCAACTCAAAAAAAACAAAAACAAAACAGTCATACAATTCCTGTGGTAGATGACTTGAAATTCTTTGATTTGGTAATATGTGAAGAAGAGAGAAAAAATGGCTTTTAAGTCACAAGGTTTTTCTTTGGAAAACTGCTAAAAATTGGTTTTCCCTATGCAGCAGGCAAAAGAGAACTTCTAATCTTTGGAGTCTGGCTTTTTTCTATTTCACGAGATAGAGACAGCAACTTCTAAGTTTTG
>NW_007279705.1:0-894 GCF_000164805.1 Carlito syrichta | reverse complement strand
AGCTCTTTCGATATCTGTGCTGATAATCTAATCTGAATATATTGGGCTTTATTGAGACCTTCCCTTTGAAATGGATTTGCTATCTATTTATTATTAAACTACTATTTGTTTATGTAGAATTTAAAGTGCCTTATCCTTTATGTAGACCTTGACGTTTTAAACGTGAAGTAAAATTGTTTTATCAATTGTGAAAATATTTGTTCTCTGAAAGCTGATTTTAAACAGTAAGGTAGGATGACTCTTGAAATAAATAAAACTCATAGCAGAACTTATATAATGGATAAATCTGAGATAAGAACAGTGAGCTGTGTTTTTTATAAAATATACCCCAAAGCTAATACTTTGTAAATACTACCATTTTTCTTTATGACTATAGTGTAACTACATTCCGGATGAAATAAATTTATTTTTTGACTAATGGGATTATAGAACAAAAATAACGTTCTGTAAGATTCAGTTCTATAAAAATAAAGTAAAATATGATATGAAATCCAACTTCACTAAATGTCACTGATCACTAGCAAATGTATTTGCAATTGTGGGCTCTTTTTTATCAACCAGAGACCCCCTTTTTTCTAAGCATTTTTTTTTCTGTTTTGAGTTCACATATGGGCTTAGATTGGTAGTGGAGAAATTCTTAAATAGGGTATGGAATTGGAATGCCATATAGGATAATTTCTGTAGAATTTACCCAGCAGGTTATCCAGTTAAACCACTCAGGTCTCTTTCTTATTTATTTATTTATTGAGTTGGAGTGTCACCGTGTCACCCATGCTGGAGTACAGCAGCCTGCCCACAGCTACCATGGCTTCAACCTCCTGTGTTCACATGATCCCTCCACTTCAACCTCCCAAGTAGCTGGAACTACAGGCATGCACCACGATACCTGGCTAG
>NW_007279704.1:0-613 GCF_000164805.1 Carlito syrichta | reverse complement strand
CTAACCGACTTAACTAACTAGTTAACTAGCAGGCTTTACTAACTAGTTAACTAACAGACTTAACTAACTCGTTAAGTTACTAGTTAACTAACTGACTTAAGTAACTCATTAAGTAACTCGTTAAGTAACTAGTTAAGTAACTGACTTAACTAAGTCGTTAAGTAACTAGTTAACTAACTGACTTAACAACTCGTTAACTAACTCGTTTTATTTTCTGAAATGTCCTGTGTTGGACAACAAAATTTTATGCCCAATTATTATACCTGTTTTAAGGAGTTATTAGACCTGTTTGGAATCTTTTACTTGATGTACCATCATCAGTGCACTGGGTTATTGTCAGTTTCCTAAAAGATCTCTCTGTCATCATTCTGGTTTCATTTCCATGTGTCTTCCAGTCTACTTCAGGAATCTGGCTACATCATAAACAGCCAAATTATTCTCATGAAGATAATAATTACCAAGTGTTCCTCACTGTCTAACAAATAAGTTCGAAATTCTGAGCAAGACATAAAGGTTTACATATAATTGGTATGAGTCCTGTCCACTTTTCTGAGATATCTCCAGTCTATCCCAGGAAAGACCTTTATTTCCCAATTGCTTGTCCTGCACATGC
>NW_007279703.1:0-727 GCF_000164805.1 Carlito syrichta | reverse complement strand
ATTATCTCAGACACGCAAGTGTAGGTGCTCTGTTCCTGCTGTCTTCTCCTTCATGTCTGTGAAAGCAAGTTGTTTCTCCAGTAACTCACACTCTAGACTGGCGAGAGGACTTCCTCAATCCTGTTGTCTGTGTGGTTCCCTTCCTGTGACAGTGGAGGGTCAAGGTGAAAATGGCAACCACATGCCTTGCTGCTCTTTTTAAAATAATACATAGATGCTGGTTTTAAATTTGGATGGTATATTTCTTTTTTTTTAATTGAGCCAAGGTTCTTTTTATATGTATATATATATATTTATTTATTTGTTTGTTTGTTTTTTTGAGTTGGAGTTTCACTCTGTCACCCAGACTGGAGTGCAGTGGCCGCTCCCGGCCACCGCAGCCTAGACCTGCTGGGCTCCAGTGATCCTTCCACCTCAGCCTTCCAAGTAACTGGAACTACAGGCGCGTGCTACCATGCCCGGTTAATAATTTTTTGATTTATTGTAGAGATGAGGTCTCGCCAAGTTGCCCAGGCGGGTCTCGAACCTGCAGGCTCAGGCAATCCACTCACCTCAGCCTCCCAAAGGCAAGGGATTACAGGTTGAGCCACTGAGTCTGGCAATGTATATTTATTTTTAAGCATAAGAAAAAATATTTTAACCTATACTGAGAAATATGAGAAAAGAAGAGTTTTTCCATACTAAAAGTTAAATATGATATTTAAGAAAGTCAGTCATGCAGATGATA
>NW_007279702.1:0-822 GCF_000164805.1 Carlito syrichta | reverse complement strand
AAGTAGCTGATACCAATCCTATTGAAAGTATTTCAGGCATTGAGTAAGATAGAACTCTCCCCAAATCATTTTATGAAGTTAACATCACACTGATACCTACAAACAAAAGTCCTGGAACAGATGGTTTCCAAAACATACAAGTAGCTGATACCAATCCTATTGGAAGTATTTCAGACAATTGAGTAAGATAGAACTCTCCCCAAATCATTTTATGAAGTTAACATCATACTGATACCCAAACTGGGCAAATACCCAACAAAGAAAGAGAACTATAGGCCAATATTCCTGGTGAATATCTATGCAAAATTTCTTTAGAAGATTCTATTAAATCAGATCTAACAACATATCTCAAAAATCATTTGCCATGACCAAGTAGGCTTCATCCCCAGGATGCAAGGCTGGTTCAATATTTGCAGAACCATAAATGTAATTAAATAGAGCAACAAATGTAAAAACAAGAACCACATGTTAACTGGGCTCAGTGATTCAGCCTGTAATCCTGCACTTTGTTAGGCTGAGGTGAGTGGATTGCCTGAGCCCTCGGGTTCGAGACCTCCCTGGGCAACTTGGTGAAACCTCATCTCTACAATAAATCAAAAAATTAGCCAGGCATTGTAGTGCATTCCTGTAGTTCCAGCTACTTGGAGGGCTGAGGTGGAATGATCGCCAGAGCCCAGCAGTCGAGGCTGCGGTAGTCAAGAGCAGCCACTTCACTCCAGTCTGGGTGACAGAGTGAGACTCTAACTCAAACAAAAGAAAAAAAAACCTACATGTTGATGATCATTAGATGCAGAAAAGCTTTTATAAATTCAGCATCCCCCA
>NW_007279701.1:0-860 GCF_000164805.1 Carlito syrichta | reverse complement strand
ATTCAGATAGGCCCATACCATTCTATTTGTAGCTCCCCAGGTATCCATTTCACTCCTGTCCCTCTGAGCCCTTCCTTATCTCTCTGCAACCTCAGGTTTTTCTTCTCTGTCTCCTGCCCCTGGCTACCCCACTCCCTCTAGACTGCTTCTTTCCTCAGTACTTTGCTTATGTGAGCCCTGTGCCAAAAATATCCACCCAGGCCTGTTCTTTGTCTCTTTTCCCTCCAGGCTAGCTCTTGGCTTATTCTGTCAGACTCACAAATTACAGCTTCCTCTAAATATTTGACAAACTGCTCCAACAGATGAATTAGCTGCCCCTCCCTAATGTTTCCTTTCACACCCACTGAATTGCTTTTAAGCACACATTTATGTGTCTGTCTCCACACTGGAATACATGAGCTCTGCCAGGGCAGAGACCACGCTTGACTCATTTCTTTATTACTAGAACCCAGCACAGTTTCAGGTTAATGGAGGAACCCAAATAAATTTTGGTAGAATGCATGGTAGATGAAACACACACAGTCTCTCTCTCTCTCTCTCTCTCTCTCTCTCTGATTGATTAAGGGGTTATACTGGAAGATATAACTCCTAGACTAGCTAATGCCCCAGTTGAGTTGCTATATGTGCCTGCCCTGAAAAGAGCAAGGCTTAGAGATTTAAATAACTTGAATAAAGGATGATCACATTTGAAGTGCAAAAAGAAACTGGATGGAGCATAGCATAAGGTTATTCATGGAAGCAAAAAACACAAACAAACACAACTCATGAAATGTGTAAGTAATGACAGAAAGGAAAAAAGAAACAGACATTTATTGACCACTTTGATCATCAAGCCAGGAAATTGCGAGATGCTTGAAGTA
>NW_007279700.1:0-867 GCF_000164805.1 Carlito syrichta | reverse complement strand
CATATATATGTAAGCTGTCTGTCACTGTGCAGTGTCAGCTCTCTCTACTGGGTACAAGCAATTTAGTTTCCAAGTATAGAAAATGGAGTTCTGAATGCAATCTTATTATATGATGTCTCGTTTAACCATGCTTATAGAAATAGACATCTTTACATTTCTTATTGTTACTTTATAGCCTTCCCCACCTACCCCCTCCTCTAGAAGAAAAGAAGAAACTCATGCAAGTTAAACTGAGTTAATAATAATAGCCATAGGGACCAGATTTTGAGCATTTATTATATGTTCACCTACGCTATAAAGAGCTGAATCATTGTAATGTTATTTAACTTGCACAACTGCCCTGTGAGGTGAATACTATCTACATTCCAAGTTTGGGTTAATTTTTCTCATGTTACAAGCAGTCTGGAGGTAACCTGACCATGCCTGTGTGGCAGTTTTATGAAATCATTAATATCCCAGGATCTTTCCAACTTTCTCTTCACCATCCTGGGTATTTAGCTTTTACTATAATGGTCATGACATGGCTGATGCATCTCCAGGTACCATGTCTGTGATCCATCCAGGGAGAATGGGGCAAAAGCCTTGTCTCTTCTCTGGTGTTGATTTATTTAGGGAGGCAAGTCCTTCTCAGGGATTTCTGCTTCCATCTCATGGACTGGAAATATGAAACTTGGCCACCCTATATGCAATGGAATTAGAGGGTCTGAGTATCTCACTTTCCAGCTGCTATAGAAGCATTTTTGACTAAAAATTGTATTTATTAGAATAAATCATGTCTTGATATGCCTGCGGTAGTCCTGGTTTACACTGGGAACACTCACAAAATCATTCACAGGGTTCCTTTTAGCCTCCAATGCCTCAGGATGA
>NW_007279699.1:0-862 GCF_000164805.1 Carlito syrichta | reverse complement strand
TATCTCTAGGTTTGAGTTCAGTGGCTCATCTAAGGTCACTCAGTAGGTGTGTCATAAATTCAGGACTAGAACCTGGCATCTCTTTGGCAGGTCCCATGCTGGGCCAGGGGCAGACAGACATGCTGATCGATGATGTCTCCTTCCTCATACCCTCTCCTCCAAGACCCCATGGAAGTCCCAACTCTCTGCACTCCTGGGGCATCTCAGGGTGTCATAGGGTCATCAGAAGCACACAGCTGTAACCAGCTATTCCTTGCCTCCTTCCCTCTTCCTTCCTCTCATCCTATTCTGTCCTTCCCTCCCTCCTTCCTTTCTCCTTTTCCTTTTATTAATTTATTCACTGAGGTCTCTTGGATTGCCACTATAAGAAATGGGCAATAACATCCAGGCAGGGTGGCTCATGCCAGTAATCCCAGCATTTGGGGAGGCTGAGGTGGGAGGATTGTTTGAGTTCAGGAGTTTGAGACCAGCCTGGGCAGCACAGTGAGACCTCATCTCTACAAAATAAAAAATATAGAGAAATTGGCCAGGCGTTGTGGTGCAAACCTGTAGTCCCAGCTATGCGGAAGGCTGAGGCAGGAAAATCTCTTCAGTCCAGAAGATCGTTGCTTCGGTGATCTGTAATTGTGCCCCTGCACTCCAGGCTGGGTGATAGAGTGAGACCCTGACTCAAGAAAGAAAGAAAAAGGCAATATCATGTGCTGGGGGGAAGCTACATTACATTAAGCACTAAAGTAGATGGTTGAACACATACAGACAGTTATACTACAAGGCAAAAATAAGTGCTAAGAAGGATATGTGCTCATTACATCTTTGTCTCTCAGTTTCAACACTGTCTTCTGCAGTACATAGCCAGGACTTG
>NW_007279698.1:0-840 GCF_000164805.1 Carlito syrichta | reverse complement strand
GGTGATGATCTTTATTTTTTCACTAGAAAATTTTTTTAGTCATTCATAGACACGTAGAAACTAAGTTTCAATTTACTGGAAATTAAAAGGAAGCTCTTTCATGGAGGGCATGTGTAAAAAATACACAGAAAACCATTAGTCTTGCACAGTACAGAACACTGACAAAGGAAGATATGAGGATTTAATATTGGATCCTGCTCAATTTTAGAATGTGGGAAAAAGAGAAAATAATATAAACAATTTATGACATTTCTATTATGTTTTGGCAACACACATGGTACTCTATATACATTAGCTCACAGAATCCCAATGTGTTAGCCATGGTCATGCCCACTTTACAAAGAAAATTAAAATTTTTGAAGAAAAATTACTTTCTCAAGCACAGCTACTAAGTAGTAGATTCTAATTCCAGTCTATCTGATACACAAAGCCACTTTCTGCAATGCTATTATTATGTCTCTTGGGAAAGAAAAGCTGGTGGTGAAAGCTAGTTGAAGAACCAGGGCTCAAGTCTCAGACGAAGAGGCTGGTGATGTAACTTAAATGACAGGAGAGCCTTGAGGACCAAGGTTCCCCTCTGGACTTAGAGAAGATGATTCAGAAGCAGACCCTGGGTGCGCTGGGGCTTGACATGATGGATGCTTCTGGAAACTGATCTTGCCCTCACTTTCTTATACTGTGTTGACATTTTCACAAATATAAGTTAAAGCATTTGGTCTTTTGAATTAGTCAATTATTATCACAGACTTTCATAGCAAATTACAGACTGTTCCTAAAGTAGTCTATAATTAGAAATAAGATTTTATATAAATCTATGCGTGTGTGTGTGTGTGTGTGTGA
>NW_007279697.1:0-878 GCF_000164805.1 Carlito syrichta | reverse complement strand
TTGACTCAGTAGTAGGGAAAGATGGCATGTTACTCAAAGCACAGGTAATAAAAGATTGCTAAAGAGTACTGAGGCAAAATTACAGTGTTGTGTACAGCAAAAAGAAAACACGATGCAAACAAATTTAAAAGAGAAGAAAAAATCTGGTGAAATTACTTGCAACATGTGTGTCAAAGAATTTCTGACCAGATTATAGAGAGAACTCTGCATATTGATTTTTTTAAAAAGAAGACATACCAAATAGAAAAATGAGGAACATAAATACAGTGTGGAAAGGAGGAAAGACAGGTTGGTGACCACCTAAAAATGTTTAGAAGAGAAATGGAAATCAAAGCAATGAGATACTGTTTCTTGTAGAAATTTAGGTGGTGATGATGGAAGGTAATGGGAACTTAGGCACTGCTGGTGATGGTGTAAATTATAGCCACTTTGGATAGCAATTTGGATGTTTTTTAACAAAATTTAAAATGTGTTTAAGTTATCACCCAGAAAGTTCACTTCTAAGTAATTATTCTAACACGGAGGTTGGGAAACTTTTTCTGTAAAGGCCAGATAGTACATATTTTAGCCTTTGTAGGTCATGTAGTCTCAGTTGTAACTCTTGTAGTGCAACACTGCATTTTGAATTTTATATAATTTTCACTTAAAAATGTTATTCTTCTTTTGGCTTAAGATTTTTCAACCTTTTAAAACATAAAAGCCATTCTTAGGCCACTGGACATACAGAAGCCGGTGCCAGGAGATATTTAGCCTCATATATTTGAATGAAAAAAACTAGTTGTTGAATTATGCATAGGGTATAATTAATGAAATGCCTTATGGATATAAATTTTCATATGTGTATAGTTATGTATGTAAAAGCAAAATAAAATGACTAG
>NW_007279696.1:0-611 GCF_000164805.1 Carlito syrichta | reverse complement strand
TTGGTGTTCCACCCATGACTGCAGAGGCTGTCTTTTTCAAGGGGGCTATGCGATTGTTGATGCCATCTGCCCCCCTGCTTTTGAGGCCGAACAAGGACAGGACTCTGCTTTGCTCATGTATTTAACCACCAGATTTTGCAGCGACGGTCCATCTAGAGCCACTCTACAGACCACAACCTTTAAAAACTTACTAAATAGGCAATGTTTCACCATTAGTCTCGCTTTGGACAATAGATGCCAGTCCGCTGTTCATCCACATACGAACAAGACACAGAGAGTGGCCGATTGCAACACTTGCTTCATTATAATAATAAAAACCCCAGTCAGACACAGAAGCTCATGACTGTGATCCCAGCATTTTGGGATGCAGTGGCAGGAGGATATGTTGAGCTTGGAAGTTTGTCGGGAAACTTCATCGTTATGAAAAATACAAAAAACCCTGGAGTATGGTGGTGTGTGTCTTGAGTCCCAGCAACTCAGAAGGCTGAAGTGAGAGGACCGCTTGAGCCCGATTGTTCAAGTCTGCTATGCACTCTAACCCGGGCAATATAGCAAGACTCTGTATTTACAAAACAAAACACAAAAAACCCAAAGTAGGTTAGGCTAATTCA
>NW_007279695.1:0-855 GCF_000164805.1 Carlito syrichta | reverse complement strand
GGTCGTTACACCTAGTAATGTATGCTCATCCTATTTTACTGAACCTAGAAATGATTTTGCTGCCTATATTGAGCTCAGTTCATTTCACTAATAAGAAGAAAATGAAGGACCCAGTTTTTCTGGCCAGCAACCATTTTCCCTAACTATTTTCCCTACTAATTCTCCACATGTCTATCTGATGTCTCTCCATTATAAAATATCAATAAGATATTTTTTAAAAATCCTAACTATGGTATTTTTGGGCAGATTCTCTATGGCAATGTCAAGTACTTTCAAAGATACAAGTAAAGGACAAATTGAAAAATAAAGTCCATTCACAACAAAGGAAATATTTTATATGTGCCCAGATGGTTAGCAAAGAGACAGACAGAACACTTACAAAATGAGTAGAGAAATAAAAAGATTCATTTGTCCATTTTATGGAGTAGTTAAGAACACTTTGTTGCTAACAGATCTGGGCAATGCCTTGAGGTTATTTCCATTTTGTTGTTATTATAGTTACTATAGATTACTTAAGAAATCCAAAAGAAATATACATTGTAAGGGCACAATAAATTCAGGATATGATGTGATTCTCTACATCATAATTTATTTCATCTTAATGAGAAGTCAGGAGGTAAGTGACATGAATGAATATGAATCATGGAACTACTGGAATTTAAATCAACAGTATCTTGGTGTTTGGTTATTACAAACATATTAATATATTAAAATTAATTGCAAAAGAAAGAATATATTTCTTCCATACATATACGTTAGCAAAGAGTTCAATGTACCTCAAAACTTATAAGAAATAATGAGAAATCAGTGCTGTAAGAAAAATTGTATATATCTCTCAAATCAACTAAAGAGAAA
>NW_007279694.1:0-905 GCF_000164805.1 Carlito syrichta | reverse complement strand
AAAATAAAATACTGTAGTAGGAAACACTCATGATTCTGATGATGCAGCAAATATGATCTACTTAAAGAAAAGAGAAGCCAAAATAAAACTTTATGAGGGTAACAAACAATCAACTGTGAAAAAGTATTAAATTTCTTCATATGAATAATAAAAGTCTACAAGGAAAGGAGAGAGTAGTAAGAACAAATAAATATTTGAATTACAAAGATAAAATTTGATGAAAACTGTAAGCAGATACCCAGAAAGCTACCTACATATTCAATAGAAAAGCAGACAATCACCATGACCTGAAATATCAAAAATGTATCACAGGTTCTAAAGCACTTTCAAAGTGTTATATAATCATATTAGGCAAGAAAAATTGATCAGTGAATTCTTAGTATAACATATACTAGCATAGTATTTTAATATGTATATTATATAGCATCATAGTAATATATGAGAATGACCAGTAATATACAAGTCTATTATTTTGTGTATGTGCACACATGCATGCAAAATATTGGGTCTATGCAAGAGTGCATAGAAAGTATGCATCATTAAATTGAAAGACCAGCTGCAGTGGCTCAGGTTGCTTGGCAAGCCCTCATCTGTACAATAAGTCAAAAAAACAGCTGGGTGTGGTGGCACTTGGCTGTAGTTCCAGCTACTGGAAGCCTGAGGTGGAAGGATCACCTGAGCCTAGCTGGTTGAGACTGCAGTGGTCGTGAGCATTCCGCTGCATTCCAGCTTGGATGACAGTGAGAACCCAACTCAAAAATCAACAAAAGATTGAAAATCCATGAAGTCACTGAGAGGACAACAATAGACTTAGGTTAAGAGCATGCTATTGAGAGACCCAAGAAACCAGGAAACTTAAAAACCATACTTGGTGTAAAAGTAGTGTTTAGTTCACTACATTCATA
>NW_007279693.1:0-803 GCF_000164805.1 Carlito syrichta | reverse complement strand
AAAGTAGGAGTTTGCATTTCAGATTTAAAAAACTCTTATAATAACATAATATGACAACGAGGGATATTTTATGCATTTAATCAAATTAAAAGGAAACTCTAGGTTATAGCAGAGAACAGAGGAAATCAAACTATTTTTTCTTAATTGGGACTTTGTTGATTTTTCAGCTAGTTAAAAAAAAAAATAACATACCAGGTGGGAAATTCTATTTTTAAAATCAGCACTGAAAAGAAAACTACTATACAATATCTAAAAAATATAAAGTATTTTTATGCCCAAGCTTATTGTTTCACAATTCACTTTTCATTAGAGAAGAATTCCTTCTTATAGAAATAGTCATTATGTGAAGTTCATACTGACCTTTCGGAGAGATGGTAGCTGTTGTAGGCTGAATGTATGTGTACTCCAAAGATTCATGTATTGAAAGCCTAAGCTCCAGTGTGACTGCATTTGGAATAAAGAAATAATTAAGGTTAATTGAGATCTTTAGGGTGGGGCTCTGATCTGGCATGATGTCCTTCTAAGAAGAGATGCCATAGAGCTCTCTCTCTCCACACACCCGAGAAAAGGTCATGTGATCACACACTGAGAAGGCGGCTGTCTGCAAGCCAAGAAGAGCACTGCTAAGACACTTTCATCTTGGACTTACAACCTCTAGAACTATGAGAAAACGAATTTCTGTTTAAGTCACTCAGTCTGTGGTATTTTCTTTCAGCATCCAGAGCAGACTAAGACAGTATCCCAGGATACTTTTCCTTCTGGGTATTTTTCTGTATCCACTATATCAAGCCATTCTCTTCAGC
>NW_007279692.1:0-975 GCF_000164805.1 Carlito syrichta | reverse complement strand
TCCATGAGTGGATAAAAAAAATGGGGCAGATATATACAACAGAGTATTATTCTCCATACACAAGAGTGAAATGCTGCCATTGGTAACAATAGGGATGAACTTGCAGTTATGTTCAGTGAAACTGTTAAGTGAAAAAACCAGAGATATGTGATCACCCTTACACGTGGAGTCTTATTTTATTGTATTATTTTATTTGAAAGATGAGGAGTACAATTCAGGGTTAGGTATATAAATATTCATTATGCAGGTATCCTTGTTGATGAGGTGTGCCCTCTCTCCCCTAGCAGTTTCCCTCAACTGCCAATACCATGCCCCCTTCCTGGCAGTTTCCCACTATTGCCAATCCCTTTCTTATAGTATTATGATGATAGTTCAAGGTCCACTTATGAGTGAGAACATTTAGTGCTCTGTTCTTTGTTTCTGTGATAAATCACTGAGTATGATAGACCCTAAATCCATCCAAGTTGCTGTGAAGTCCATATGTTTGTCTTTTATGGCTACATAATATTCCATTTTGTATACACACCACATTTTTTTAAACCAGTCCAGCTTCAATGGGCAGCATGACTGGTTTCATATTTTTGTTACTGTGGATAGAGCTGCAACAAACAAGCCTGTGCAGGTATCTTTTTGGTAGAATGGTTTGAGTTCCTCCACGTATAGTCTCAGTAGGAGGATTGCTGGGTCATGTGGAAAGTCAATTTCTAGTTCTTTTAGAAATTGTCACATTGTCTTCCAAAGAAATTTTAGTAGTTTGCATTCCCACCAGCAATGTAGAAGCGTTCCTTTTTTCCTCATCCTAGCCAGCACTTATTGTTGCTTGTTTTATTAATGATGACCATTCTTACTGGGGTTAAGTGGTATCTCAATGTGATTTTAATTTGTATTTCTCTGATAATTAGTGAGAGTGCGCACTTTTTCTCCTCACTCTCCAAGCCGGGGTCCCAGGATGATGAGAGTTCTTCACTCAACTCA
>NW_007279691.1:0-757 GCF_000164805.1 Carlito syrichta | reverse complement strand
TTTGCCTGCCTAGTGAAGTCCTCCCTGACCATGTATCCCCCTAACCTCATATATATTTTTCTCCTTTGTATTTATTACTGTATGGCATATTAGGTGTTTCAATATGTCATTAGGAGTTTTAATATGACATATTAGGAGTTTCTTTGATAACTGTCTTCCTCCTCTGGAAGACAGATTCTATGAGAACACAAATTTTTGTCTATTGTTCACTGCTGTATCTCCATTACCTAAATCACTATCTGTCACATACTGCATGTCCAGTAAGTTTGTTAAATTAATAAAGCACACGATAGTTTAGGGCAAAATTCCAATGACTTTTCACTCTTTTGAAAATCCTAAGTGTAAAAATTCTAAGACATTATTTGTGTTTAAATACAATTGTGCACACTAAAGGATTTTTTTTCTCAGATTTCTCACATATCAAGAATAGGAGGCAAAAATAAATCTTAGTAAATAGAGCATTGGTGAAATTTTACAAAAGAAAGATACAATCGCCTCTCTGTAATTTGAAAAAATTATACCCTCTAGAGGTTAATTTGTTGTATCACCAAGTAAAGTTAGATGTTACAGAAAAAGGAAGAATACACAGAATAGATGATCTTTCTACTGACTTGTATGAAGACTGAAGTATTTATGGATATTAAAGGTAAACAATCCCAAGGTGCTGGTTTGCTCCATTGCTGGGGAAATCAAAGTATCCCTTGGTATTCTGTAAGCTGTTTGACTAAATTTGGTTGTCAGTCTCTACCATGTTTGC
>NW_007279690.1:0-842 GCF_000164805.1 Carlito syrichta | reverse complement strand
ACTTAGACCAGTTAAATCAAAGTCTCTGGGGGAGCTGAAGGGAACCCAATCTTCAGAGAATTAAGAGCTTGCCAGGTGGTTCCAATGAGCTGTCAAGATCGGGAAGAGAGCCCAACTTGGTAAAGAACCTCAACCAAACATCCTGGAAGAATATGGACTGTATTTGCCAAACAAATAAGTTTCACCACTATTCCTAACAAAATGCAATAAAAGCGCTCAAGTAAAGCATTTAGGACTGATGAAACAAAATGAATTATTGGAAGAGGGGAAATCCTAAAAATGACATAAGTGTGCCTTAAACATTTCACTGGAATCTCAACATACAGTACTTTCATTCAGAGTCAATGTCTCATATAAAGCCAAGGCACTCCCTCTGAGCACGAATCCCTTACTTGGCATTCCATGTCATTTTTCTCACCCAAGCAGCATTCATGATATCTCATCTCTGATTTCCAGTTACAGGGAAGGGGAGTCTTATCTTTCATGGCTGCTTTACTCACACTTAACTCAGCAGAATTAAAGCATTTACCATTTGACCTGCTACTCTTTCCAAATATGCAACTTATCTTTACACAGAAACAACTTTTCCACTCATATTTTTAGAGTGTCTACTTAATTAATTTGCCTATTTGCAATCCAGGCACAATTGACATAAAAACAACTGGCTAGACAGGGCACGGTGGCTCAAGCCCGTAATTCCAGCACTTTGGGAGGCCGAGGCGAGAGGATTGCCTTGAGCCCAGGGGTTTCAAGACCAGCATAGGCACCTTGGTGAGACCTTGTCTCTACAATAAATTCAGAAAAATTATTGTTCATAATAAAAAAATATTGATATAAGTTGG
>NW_007279689.1:0-833 GCF_000164805.1 Carlito syrichta | reverse complement strand
TTTTCCACTAAATTATTCCAATGTTGGTGAGCACATGGAGAAAAGAAATTTTCATAAACCAATGAACTGTCATATGTCTGTTAGTATAAATTGGGGGCTCTCAAATGGCCACAGTATCAAAAGGCTTTAAACAAAGTGTAGGCCCTGTGTCCGTGAATTTCATTTTCAGAGATCCCATCCTAAGGAAACTAATTGAAGCCTTAGACAAAGATTAAAGTGCATGACTACCAACAACATCATTAATTCAAACAATGGAAAAAATCCCAAACCTACTCAATGCCACGAATGGGGGGATCATTAAATAGATTGCTTCTCAGCCGGACTCGGTGGCTCAGCCTGTAATCCTGCGCCTTTGGGAGGCTGAGGTGAGTGGATTGCCTGAGTCCGCGGGTTCGAGACCCGCCTGGGCAGGCGAGATCTCATCTCTACAATAAATCAAAAAATTAGCCGTGCATCTGTAATTCCGGCTACTCGGAAGGCTGAGGCGGAAGGATCGCCAGAGCCCAGCAGATCGAGGCTGCGGTGGCCGGGAGCGGCCACTGCACTCCAGTCTGGGCGACAGAGTGATACTCCAACTCAAAAAAAAAAATAGATTTCTTCTCAAAAAGGCTGGCATGTTTCTAAGAACAGTAAATAATGTAATAAATGTTTAGGGTATCATTTTGATTGAAAAAGTCTGGGAACAAAACAGAACATAAAACATGATCTTTATTTGTGATTATATTTACATGTCTAACAAAAATAGAGGAATATTGCCAAGGGTCAAATCTGAATGGAAGGTTGATTTTTTTTCTGTGAACTTTTGTATTTTCTTAAATTGTGTTCAAATTATT
>NW_007279688.1:0-825 GCF_000164805.1 Carlito syrichta | reverse complement strand
GAGTTCTTGTTATACATACTATGTGTGGAGTGTGTTGTTTTTTTGTTTGCTTGTTTGTTTGTTTTTATTTTTTATTTATTTGTTTTTTTGAGTTGGAGTCTTACTTTGTCGCCCAGACTGGAGTGCAGTGGCCACTCCCAGCCACCGCAGCCTCGACCTGCTGGGCTCTGGCGATCCTTCTGCCTCAGCCTTCCGAATAGCCACAATTACAGGTGCACACTACCACGCCCAGCTGATTTTTGATTTATTGTAGAGATGAGGTCTCGCCAAGTTGCCCAGGTGGGTCTCGAACCCGCGGGCTCAGGCAATCCACTCACCTCAGTCTCCCAAGGCGTGGGATTACAGGCTGAGCCACCGAGCCCGGCTTGGAGTGTGTTTTTAAACTCAATACAAAACACTTCCAGGGCTTTGTTTTCCTGGTGGTGGTGGAGGTAGCCCCCCAGGAAATGGGTCAGGTGGAACTTTGTCGGGTCAGGTGGAACTTTGTCGGGTTAGCCAGTCACTCTGCTCTGTAGAGTGTTGGAGCTCTGCTGTCCTAGAGTCAGAAGAGGAAGGCTGAGTGCTCCTATGCTGGGGAAAGGGGCAGTTCCTAGCCTCTCCTTCTAGCTTTCCCCTTCTTCCCTGCCCAAAGAAAGCTTTCATTATGGGTTAGACCTAGGGGAAGGTGTCATTGAGTCAGACACAGGGTAGCTGCATTGACCACATGGAGGGACAGTGGCAGAGCAACTAGCTAGCTGTGGATACTGTGGTTGGCTGTCTGTCACCCTGGGCTTTCCCATGCATGTTAAGATGGAGATGACAAGGACTCATTGTGTGCTTGAGTAA
>NW_007279687.1:0-362 GCF_000164805.1 Carlito syrichta | reverse complement strand
ACGCACACACACCCACACACCCTCGCTGTGTGCAGTCAGCTTTCTGTTGGCCAGTTTACCAAAGATAGTAAGTTGGTGAATAAATATTTAATTTATGCAACCAAAACCCTGAAAGACTGAGCTTCAGATGTAATGTTTTGCATTCCCTAGGCACACTGCAGAGAAATATCTTTAAAAAAATACATTCACAGCTGTCCTTTAAAAGAAGAAAATGGAAAACCAAAGAAATATCCACACATATGCATACAACACATCAAAGCCGACCCTCTGTCAACCAGCATTTCTATAGAGACATTCTTTCCATGATTGAAACATAAGCTCCAAAGGTTAAAGAAGAGGAAAAGCAGTCAAATAGCACTGCG
>NW_007279686.1:0-849 GCF_000164805.1 Carlito syrichta | reverse complement strand
TCCCATTCATAGTCACTACCAAAAAAAAAAAAGAAAAGAATTACTTGAACATCTTCCTAATCAAAGAAGTGAAAGACTTTTACAATGAAAACTACAGAACACTACTCAGAGAAGACCAAGAAGACACAAACAAATGGAAAAATATTCCATGTTTATGAATAGGAATAATCAATATTGTTAAAGATGATTGTTAAGATTCCCATGTTTATGAATAGGAAGAATCAATATTGTTAAGAATCAAATATTGTTAAGATGGCAATCTACAGATTCAATGTAATACCCACTAAATTACCAACGTCATTTTTCTAAGACCTGGAAATGGCAATACAGAAATACATATGAAAACATACATGACCATGAATAGCCAAGACAATCATTAGCAAAAGAAACAAAGTGGGAGGTGTCACACTTCCAGACTTTAAATTTTACTATAGGTCTACAATATTCAAAACAGCCTGGTATTGGTACAAGCACAGGCATATAGTCTAATGGAACAGGTTATAGATCCTGGAAGCAAAACCTGAATTTCTCAACTAAGTCATCTTTGACAAAGTCTCCCTAACAGCCACTGGGGAGAGAAGAACCTATTTGGTAAATGGTGCTGGGAAAACTGGCAGACCACATACAGAAGACTGAAACAGAACCCCTACCTATCACCATACACAAACATCAACTCTGAATGAATCAAAGACCTAAACGTAAAACCTCAAATTGTAGTAATCTTATTAAACACTGAAGACATCCTGTGTCCCTCTGCCTAAATTTCTCTAAATACCTCTGTCCTTCTATTAGGTGATTGTTTCTTTCTTTCTTTATTATTATTATTATTATTATTTTTGTGTTGGAGTC
>NW_007279685.1:0-891 GCF_000164805.1 Carlito syrichta | reverse complement strand
CTATTCCTTCTGTGTTTTGCTAGGAATACCTCTTTCTAGTTGATTCTTAGCAACTTATATGAGTGCAGGTTGTGAGCTGCCCTGAGGTCTGAAGCTGATTTTAAACTCCGATTTGAATCTGATCTGACTTGAAATTAGATGTTTAATCTATGGTAGGCTATAAGGGTAAAGAAAAAAATAGTTGAAGTGCTTCACCCAGAAATTAAACTTGCTTCCTTTATTTCCTTACCTATGACACACTCTAGATGACTAAGTAATCTGAATAAAATGTGATTGCTTTTTGATAGATTAAAAAAAATAGTTTAAATCAACATCGTTTATGAGTTTTATCCTAGCCCCAATTTAAACTGGAATATGAAATTGAATACTCTCCTCACAGTAAATATTTTATAGGTCTTTGCCACAAATTTTCTATGCACAAAGTTCCAGGAGTATCTAAAGAAATGTCTTTTGAGAATAAAATTAATTGCCTTTTGATACAATTAAAGTAACAGGCAGAGTGAGTCACTGCAATTACATTACTCTTAAATTAAAACGTAAATACAAGTGTGGTGCAGGGTCTCCCTGTCTCAGATGACACTCTCCGACGTCAGTTCCTGGCTCAGCCCTCATGGCTGGTGCTGGGTGTTTATTAAGGGGCTGGTGGCCCTTGGCAGAGGGAGAGCTGCTGCACACACCAGAGTCATCATGTTGACATGGCCCATGCAGATGACTCCATCCCGTTCATGGAAGCAGACAGGTCCCAGTTGGCCGGGACAAGCATTTCAGTCATCCCTTAGAAAGTATCACTTTTAAAAGCTCGATTAAAAGATCATCTGTGTATAATATATCTGGGTTTATGATGCATTCGGATTTCATCATTCCAATTCCCAGTCCCCAAACGAGCATGCT
>NW_007279684.1:0-854 GCF_000164805.1 Carlito syrichta | reverse complement strand
TTCATTTAATAGAAAATAAAACCTTGAGAAATATGTTGGATTAATTTTATAGAACCAAAATTGTAAAATTTCTTTGTATTTTTTGGAAAATGTATTAATAAAATAAATAATTGAAAAATAGATAATTACAAAATAAAATCATGTAAATGCTAAATTGCCTTACATAGCCTCCCATAGAAAAATATAAATCTGTTTTGTCCCTAATTGTAAAATTGCAACAGCACCATTTAGAATAAAGAAGAAAGAGATATGTGAACATGACTTCATTTATATTTTTTCTTTTTAATCATTTACTAAAATATATTGTAAGCAATGAGAATATGCTATTTCTGTGTCTTTCATGTGTCCCGATAATAAATGGAGGATAGAGATAGGATTCAATACACTTTAAATTAATAGAAAAGCTTATTCTAAAAAAATACAGAAGCAATTCACACATTTATATCTAATCAAGTAAGTTATAACAACCTAGAAAATAACGTTAGAAGTTTGTTACATGCTCCACCAAATTCATATTTTGTTTTGTAAACAGCAATCATCAAACAATGTACCTTCTTGGTGAAAAATTGTATCACATCATTTATGCATGTTTGGTTTTAAGTAGTTTTTGCCTAGGACAACCGATAAGGTGTCTGTTTTTCTGCAGACACCTTATTAATTCACCATGTCTGTTAACTCCCTAAAATAGTCACAACTCTGCTTTTGAAGGTATTTATAGATTTATCCTAAAAATATTTACTACTAGGCCCTATATTAGTTTCCAGAACAGACCTGGTCCTGTTCTCCTGAGCTTATACAGATAGCTAGGTGGTAACATTAAAATGTGATGGGTGTTATGGTAAAGAAATTACAGG
>NW_007279683.1:0-905 GCF_000164805.1 Carlito syrichta | reverse complement strand
TCACATCATTTCTTCCTCTGAATTTCTGAAAAGAGAGGTTGGGTAGAGCAAAAAGACCCAAGAAATCAGTTAATAGTGACAGTGTCAAAGTCCTTCAAGGATGGTGGTAAACTGCATTCAAGTTTTCTTATGCTGTTAAGAGGCCATGCCCAATTTTATCACTCTGACATTTTAGAAGATCCTGCAACCTCCATCATCATTACTTAGGTTAAAAACAGGTTTACCCAATTTCCCTTGAAATGTCAGGCTTGGCAAACAACCGCATCTAAGAACCACTGTTTCAATACTTCATTCTCCCACTGAAATAAGCACAATTCATAGAAAATATAAAGATGGTACACTCACAAAAAGGAAGGCCAGCAGTAAGTTATACAGCTGAATGTTAGAGAGACCTGAGGTAAGGAGTTATCACCTCCTTCCAAGCCTTGGAAGAAACACACAGCTTAGGGATGCACCAGTTACTTATACTGAGGGCGCAAGTTGTAGGCCCTGCTAACTGGTAAACGATATCAAAATAACCTCTAGACCTGCTAATTAACAACACCCAAGCCGACTCGGTGGCTCAGCCTGTAATACCGCGCCTTTGGAAGGCTGAAGTGAGTGGATTGCCTGACCCCGCGGGTTCGAGACCCACCTGGGCAGTGAGACCTCATCTCTACAATAAATCAAAAAATCAGCCGGGTGTGGTAGTGTATGCCTGTAATTCCGGCAACTTGGCAGACTGAGGCGGAAGGATCGCCAGAGCCCAGCAGGTCGAGACTGCGGTGGCCTGAGCGACCACTGCACTCCAATCTGGGCGACAGAGTGAGAGTCCAACTCAAAAAAAAACAAAAACAAAGAAAACACCCAATACTGCAGTATCCTAATAAAGTGAAACAATCTCTCTAAGATTTTATAAGTATTTT
>NW_007279682.1:0-864 GCF_000164805.1 Carlito syrichta | reverse complement strand
CACATATTTTCTCTAAATACTTAAGTGTTTATTTATATCATTTAACTTACAATGCTGGGGTTACACTTTGTATTTTGTTTCCTAATTTTTTTAAATTTGGCATATATCATAAAAGTTCTTTCTTATCCTTAATTATGTTTAAAAATACTGCTTGATGGCCAGAAGGTATTCTGTCATATGGGAGATATTTAAACATTCTATTGTTGAATATTGAGTTTGCTTACTCACTGCTTCAAGCCTCAGCAAAAGTAAAGAAAAAGATCAATAAACATTCATTTTTAATGTAAAGTATATTCAAATGTGTTTTCTACTACATGCATCAGGCAAAGTTAGTATCAGATCATACGTTTCACATTTTAATCTACATATAATTGTTACACAGTCCTATTCAGAGTAAATGGGTAACAAATTGCCACAGGTAGATTTTCTTATTTACTAACTTTGCTTTCCAGTTACTTACTTGCATGATTTTCATCATTTACCCAAAGGAAATAATTGTGTACCTGCTGATATTTGCTTTGACCTATTTATTTATAATAAGCTTATTGGTAGTTCTTTTGGTCTACTGTAAAAAGTATAGATTAGCAACAGTATATTTGAATATTGGGGATTAATCAGAAGGTGTTTCACCTATTATTTCTGTCTCATACTTCCTACGGCCTCATCACTAATTCTGTTAAAATTTATCTCTCTTTGAAACATTTACTTGTATAATAGTGACTCAGTTATTTTAATTAGAGGGCAAGTAGCGATATCCTGTATTTTAGCCCATTTATTTTCATCCATAAATTGTGCTCGTAGTTGTACACTGGGATGATGGAAAGAGTAAGTTCTTTAAAATATTTAAAGCATCTGCCACCATTT
>NW_007279681.1:0-713 GCF_000164805.1 Carlito syrichta | reverse complement strand
TATAGTATTTCATCACATAATCCATCCTTGCTGATTCATGAAAACTCAAATTTGAACACGTCGCCTCTTCCATGGCTCTGCATCACATAGAGAATAAATATGAAATTTTCCAATTAAAAGATCTTTACAATCTGTCATCAGGCTACCTTTTCTAGGGTCTGTGTTGGCCACTGTTCTCTTCCACTTTCCTGGATAGTTTAATTCCTAGCTGCTATGAATTAAGTCCAGGACACACTTTTCACACTGCTCCATCACATTTTTGTATAAGAATAGCAGCCTGTGCTCAGATGCGGAGGTCCAGTCTCCGCTGATCAGGGTCTGAGTTGGGGGGAGAGAATGAGAAAAGAAAGAGACAGAGAAACAGCAGGATTGGGAGGGTCCTCTCCCAGGTAGCTGAGAGAAAGAGAGAGAACTTTTCAGTTTTATCCCACGCCTCTTATACAGGACAAATTTCTCACAAAGGAAGGCCAAACCATACAGGCAGGATATGTTAATATCTGAGTTAAATCACACAAGCAGAGTAAGTATCAATGACTAAACTATGCATATCTTAACATCTATGCTAAGCAAGGCAATCACTTAGGATGAGCAGGTTCCTGGCCAGACTTGGCACCCCTTGGCTATCCACAGAAATGCAACTAAAACATCAGGGAAGACAAGGGAAATGTGGCTTAG
This sequence comes from Carlito syrichta, assembly GCF_000164805.1. Lineage (NCBI taxonomy): Eukaryota > Metazoa > Chordata > Mammalia > Primates > Tarsiidae > Carlito > Carlito syrichta. The sequence goes on along the minus strand of NW_007279681.1, from coordinate 38 downwards.
TTCCTTGAACATAAGTCAAAGAACACAAACCTTGTCAG
>NW_007279680.1:0-790 GCF_000164805.1 Carlito syrichta | reverse complement strand
GATCTTTTTTCTTTACTTTTGCTGAGTCTTGAAGCAGTGAGTAAGCAAACTCAATATTCAACAATAGAATGTTTAAATATCTCCCATATGATAGAATACCTTCTGGCCATCAAGCAGTATTTTTAAACATAATTAAGGATAAGAAAGAACTTTTATGATATATGCCAAATTTTAAAAAATTAGGAAACAAAATACAAAGTGTAACCCCAGCATTGTAAGAATAAATGATATAAATAAACACTTAAGTATTTAGAGAAAATATGTGAATAAACAGCCACTGCTTAGTTTGTCTTAAAGTTTAGGGTAAGCACTTCTGTTTTTCCAGTTTTGCTCATCTTATTCAATTTTATATTGTAATTAATTTCCATATTTGTTTTATTTCTCATTAGACGGTTAGTTCTGTGAGATCAGCAACCATACCTTAGATGCAATTATGGAATTTTTTGCAGTATCTGGCATTCAAATAATTTTTCTGGATGAAATAAAATTAAATATAAAGTAGTCTATGATTTTACTTTGGGAATAGTCACATGTGCTGTATTAAGTAGTCCAAAATAAACCTAGACATGATTTCCTTTGGCTGGATTATCTACAGCTTCAGTAAATTTTTTCCTTTTAAATGGTTTCTATCCTGATAAATTATACTCTATTGTGAAGTGTATACTTCATAACCTGTTAAAACAGATGAGACAATGAAATATAACAAAAGTCCATTTAGACATTTATATCATATTCTACATTAAAATAAAATATGTCTAATGTAACTGTAAATGATTTACACATTTTCTAA
>NW_007279679.1:0-876 GCF_000164805.1 Carlito syrichta | reverse complement strand
AAAGGTAAAGTTTCAAAATGGAAAAACTTCTTGATCTCTGTGATATTTGTTCAGGTTTTTAAGAATGTGATACTAAGAAATTTGCAAATCTAAATAGAGATTATTTTATATGGCTTAATGTTTCTTTAAACCATATGTCAATATAAGGACACCGAAAAATAAATCAATGTTGCGTGATACAGCTGCCTGCCTGTGCTGACTGAGAAGGAATGTGTTCTTCTTTATTCTGTTTATAGCAGGGGTCAGCAGACTTGTCAACCTAAAAGGAAGAAGCTGAGACAAAATTAATATAAATAGAGAGTCTATTTGGGCCAGGCTTGAGGATTGCCACCCAGGGGCATAGATTCAAGTTGTCCTGAATGCACACTCCAATTAGTAGCAGGTAAAGTGGACGTTTAAAGGCAATAAATGGGGGATAGGCTGATACAAAATTTCTTGTCAGGAATTCTCATTAGTTTACAGAAGTGGCATTGATTAGTGATTGGCTATCCATTGTTTAGGCTATAGGATGTGGGTTATAATTTCAGGTATGGAATTATTACATTAATTTATAACCACTTGTGGCAATAACAAGCAGTTTCAAGAGATGCACACATAACACACAGAGGGAAGCAGAATGGGCAGTGATCTCATTTCATTGTCTCTCTGGGCCTGATAATTGCTGCATTTCTTCGATAAAAGTTCTTTCTCACTCTGTATGACTCATGAGCCAAATATGACCTACTGCATTTTTTTAATAAACAGATTTTACTGGAACACAGCTACACCCTTTCATTTACATAGTGTGAATAGTTTTTGGGACTGTGGGCAAGTTATTGTACTAGGATACTAAGGATTAGAATATTAAATGAGCTAATATATTTACAACCCCATGTC
>NW_007279678.1:0-738 GCF_000164805.1 Carlito syrichta | reverse complement strand
CCCATCCTTCATTTCTCCCAGTTGAAACTTCTCTAAGAAGCTTCATAGCACAGAAACTGAGTTGAATTACTCCTCATCCAATCTCTTAGATTTAAGATTAGGTCAGTTCACTTAAACATTTGTGTCTTATTTTAGGAGATAGTGTTGCAAGTGGGTTCCTGTCAAGGTTTGGCCTCTATATGGTTGAAATAATCAGGTTTCAAATAAGAGCATTTTTATAGAAAAAAAGAAAATCAAAGGTTAATAGTTGGAGTACATTATAAACTCAGTTTCTGAGTCCAGAGGCAGCCTATCAAGAAGATTCCTAGATGTTGGTCACAAAACATCTTTTGATAACTGAATGGCTCTGATGATGCCATCAGGCATTCTGGTGAACTTTCTGAGTGACACACACAGTTACAGGTATGAAGATTGTCATACAAAAGCAGTTGTGGTGATTTCTATCAAGTTTATATCAAGTCATTCAGTTTCAACTTGCATGTTATTTTAGAAAAGGCCAGTTTTAGGGAATCCAAGTCAAAAAGATGGAAGAACTTAGAAACATTAGTTTGAAGAGTCAGTCAAATATTGTAGGAACTAAAATAATTTGGAATACAGTCCAGTTTATAGGAAAATAAAATCTAAAAGACAATCAACAAGGCTGGAATTGAATTGCTGTCATTGTCTTTAGTGCATATAATTTTTCTCTCTATAGTCATCACCATTTTTACCAAAGATAATTACAGTAAGGACTAATTT
>NW_007279677.1:0-789 GCF_000164805.1 Carlito syrichta | reverse complement strand
AGAAGTGTTCCCTTTTCACCACATACCCTCTCCAGCAGCTGTTATTTTTTGAGTTGTTGATAATTGCCATTCTGACTGGAGTTAGGTGGTATCTCAGTGTGGTTTTGATTTGCATCTCCCTGATGATTAGTGAGGTTGAGCATTTCTTCATGTGTTTGTTGGCTGCTCGAATGTCTTCTTTTGTGAAGTGTCTGTTCATGTCTTTTGCCCATTTTATAATGGGGTTGTTTGTTTTCTTCTTTTCAGTACGCTTCAGTTCCTTGTAGATCCAGGATGTTAAGCCTTTGTCAGACCTAGAGTTGGCAAAGACTTTTTCCCAGTCTGTAGGCTGTCTCCCTGCTCTCTTGATGGTTTCTTTGGCTTTGCAGAAGCTTGTCAGTTTAATAAGGTCCCATTTGTCTATCTTCTCTCTTAAGTCCTGTGGGTTTCGGGTTTTGTACAGGAATTGGATGCCAGTTCCGATTTCCATGAGAGTATTTCCTTCCTTTTCTAAGGTTCTTATGGTTTGAGGTTTTACATTTAGGTCTCTGATCCATTTGGAGTTAACCTTTGTGCATGGGGATAGATAGGGGTCCTGTTTCAATCTTCTGCATGTGGTCAGCCAATTTTCCCAGCACCATTTACTGAATAGGTTCTCCTCTCCCCATTGGTAGGTGGTGGGGGCTTTGTCGAAGATGAGTTGGTTGAGAAATTGAGGTTTTGCTTCTGGAATCTCAATTCTGTTCCATTGATCTATAATGCCTGTTCCTGTACCAATACCAAGCTGTTTTGATGATTGTAGCTTTATAG
>NW_007279676.1:0-909 GCF_000164805.1 Carlito syrichta | reverse complement strand
CTTAAGCCAATTAAAATATTACAGCCACTCTTATGCTCTAGTAATATAATAGATCGATACAAAGTCTCTTACAGAATTAACCAGTCTATTTTTAGAACAGTGATTAAGTCATGAAACTGCAACAAGATTCCTAGGCATGTGTGAATTTGAACTAGTTACTAAATATCTCTCTATGCTTTGGTTTTCTCATCTATAAAATGAGAATATTCATAGTTCCTACTTCATGGGGTTATGGCAAAGTATAAAATAATATGTGTAAAAATCTCCAAACTACTCACTACAGATAAGCTGTCACGGTTGTCTCTTAACAATCCTCCACCCTATGTGCTTGTCCTATTGAACTGTTTGAAATTCTTCCAGTATTCCCTGTTTACTCTTGCTTCTACATGTTTACATAGGCTGAATCCTAGTTGTAAAATACAGCATCTCTTCATTCCCCACAGCTCGCTTAGTTTCTTCTTATTTATAATTTTAAGATATGCATCAATTTCACAAGGAAGCCTTCCCTGATCTCTTGTCATAACTAGGTCAGATGCTTCTCTGTGCTGTGCTCACAGTACTGTTTTTATTTCTAGCCATGGAGCTTACCTGTCTGTATCTCAGCAAATTGTAAATTCTCTAAGGGTAAGGATCATGTTTCCATTCCTAATGTTTAATGCAGAATCAGGTATTTGGTACTTTTGAATGACAGAAATAAATAAATCATGTGATCTCTTTTTTTGGAATAATTGGTGAGCTAGTGATTCAGTCCAATATATTTCCTCTCAGAGTTTTATATTATAATTACCTATCAATTGCATGCATGCTCATTGTATGCTATAACAATGGAAAAGTTCAAGAAAATTGCATTGATACTGTGGCCCGTACTCTCAAATTTAATGATTTACCACCCAAAGTTCCAAGTTCCTA
>NW_007279675.1:0-952 GCF_000164805.1 Carlito syrichta | reverse complement strand
AAAATAGGGTGGAAAAATAAGGGGGGACAGCTTAAAATATTTTTTACATGCATTCATAGGGGATATTCATATACTGATTTATTGGGTTACAAATCATTTTTAGCTAATCACATTTGACACCCTTATAATTCAGTGTAAAACATAAAACATAATATTCACATTTGAAAGATGAAGAAACAGGGTGCAAAGACAGTGAATGAAATGTCAGAAGTCCTACAAGTAGACTCCATAAATGGGACTTAACTGCAGGTTTCCAGCTCCCAAGTCTCTGCTTTTTCTTCAACCATACTCTGCATGAGCGTCTTCATGCCTCAGGCTTGGAACAAATGAATAAAAGCCTACTAGAAACATTTCCAACCCCCACATCCTCAAGTTTCTCTTCCCAAGCTCCATAGATACAAAAATGCAAACACTAGTGTATGAAAGCAAAATATGGAGAGGCGATAATTTTGAATGAATAAGAGTACTGAAATTTGGTAAACAATAAACACTTTAGAGATATCTAAATAGTTTGATAAAATAGAATTTATTTGACTACAATATTGCGGGGACCCGCCCCTCAAGGGTCATGAGATATCCTGAAGGAGAGATGGATAGGTGACAGACGAAGATCATATACACAGACACCTGCCTCTTGAACAGATGACAATCTAATGTTAGTTAACACAGAGCTTTTATACCATTCATGAAGGGGCAAGACAAAGAAAATTCTTTCACGTACATATCTTTTAAAAGTTACCATCTAGTGGTCTTAGTAGCAAACAAACCAAGATTCCCATAGGCATAGTAGCAAATAAGCCAAGATTCTCATAGGCATTTAGACAACAAGTCTTATTCATAAAGCCAACAATGATACTTTCAGTCCGATGTCCGAAATTACAGTCCCAAGAAAGTTTCTTTAAGTGTATATTTCTTTATGAGTCAGGAATTTTCCCATCTTAGGCTCTTATGT
>NW_007279674.1:0-862 GCF_000164805.1 Carlito syrichta | reverse complement strand
TCAACTGACACTTTTTAACACGTACATTTCTGCACAATTACTTGGGAAAAAGTAACTTGAAATCAATTTGAAAAATTACCATAACTTCTCTTTCAATTTTTGTGGTGGAAAATAGAGACAACTGGGCTACCATTTATTCTTTTTGGGTTGATGATATCTTCTGTGACTTTTCCCATCAAATGAACTTCAAAACAGAATAATTAAACATTAACAAAAGAGACTGCCTTAGAAATTTCAAATTATATCAACAGAGATATATCCTGATTAGATAAAAATATGAGATCACCAGAAACTTAGTACTTTAAAGATTATTAATATACACTGAAGGTGTACAGAGCTGTATTTCAATTCCATCAGGATGATGTTATTTATCCAAAAATTTCTGCTAGCCGATATGGCAATTCATGAATCATTATGGTAAAATATTTATAAATCAATGCGTTGTTCCCTGGTATAAAATATACACTGAAACTCTATCATCGTACCTGATTTGGACTCTAAGGAGCCTGTGTAATGCATTTCAGAAGACTTGCACACCCCCACACAATTCCAGATTAATAGCCATACAAACAAGGAATAATGTACTCCACTCCAGGGAAGCCTCATTGATAACATCAATCTGACCTTTGCTTAACACTTACTGCTTACTTCTCACACATTCTCCACAACAAATTTCCTCTCCCAGAGGCAGGTCATTGGAGAATCTCTATCAAATGCTCATTCATCCACAGAAGGTGAAATTCAGTGATTAACAGGATCATAGATAAGGTGAAAAATGATAACATCCCACTATGAAATGAAGAGATGATATAAAGGGGCCTGGCCACTCCAGCTATCACTTACTCCATTGCAATTAAAAAGG
>NW_007279673.1:0-343 GCF_000164805.1 Carlito syrichta | reverse complement strand
CTTTTCAGTGGCACAGAACACACCCTGTCACACTGCTAATATGAGAAGCCATGGAGGCCTCATGAGGCCAAGGAAGAGGCCAATCCCTTTGATGGAAGACTGGGCCACGGCCACTGGAGTCAACACTGGGTTGCAGGTTGGTGAGGACAGCTGGGCAGGGTGAGAATCCCAGTGACAGGACTTGAACAGGAACTTACCTCAGGCTTAATTGAGGAATGTTTTGGTAAAGCTACAGTGGACACCTGTCACTTTGTGTGTTCAAAATCCATTTCCCAAACTTTGGGGCAGCATCTCAAGCTAGTCGAGGAGAACCTCCCTTCTCCATTTGTATTCTCTGGGGTGC
>NW_007279672.1:0-882 GCF_000164805.1 Carlito syrichta | reverse complement strand
GTCAGTGTTCTCTATTTTGGTCATTATATTAAGTGTGGAGTCATATCTAGTTGTTTTAACTTTCATTTCCCTGATAAAATATGACATTAAACAACTTGTCATAAACTTATTTGTCATTTTTCTATTTTGTTTCATGAGATGACTGTTAAGGTCTTTGGCCCATTTTTAAATCATTTTTCTTATTTTTATGTTGTTGAGTTTGAATCGTTATTTGTGTTTTTTGGGTAAGATGTTTTTTATCAAGATGTCTTTTATAAATATTTTCTCCAAATCTGTGACTTGTGTTTTCATTCTCTTGACAGTGTCTTTCACAGAAAGGAAAATTTAAGTATAATAAAATGTATCATATTAATTTTGTTCTTCTTTTGATAGACCATGGCTTTGGTGTGACATCTGAAAAGGCCTTCACATGCAGCACTATTTGTGCTGTATTATCTTTGCTACTTTGTCAAAATTAGTTGACTATATTCATGGGGTCTATTTCTGGACTCTCTGTTCTGCTCCAATGATATATTTATTTATTATTTTGCCAATACCACACTGTCTTGATTACTGTAGCCATATAGTGTGTTTTGAAATTGAGTATGTTAGTCTTCCAACTTTGTTCTTTTCCTTTAATACTGTGTTGGGCACTCTGGATGTTTTGTCTTTCTAGAGAATCTTTAGAATCAGCCTGTTTTATCCACAAAAAATTGCCTGGAATTTCAATTGGAATTGGATTAATCTACAAATTAAACTGAGAAAAATTGACATCTGGAAAATATCAAGGCTTCCTATCCATGAACATGTAATATCTCTTTTTTCATCTTGTTCTTTGACTTCTTTCAGCAGAGATTTTCTCAAAGAGATCATGTGTATGTTTTGTTATCTACACTACGTTTT
>NW_007279671.1:0-754 GCF_000164805.1 Carlito syrichta | reverse complement strand
CTGTTCCAGAAAGTTAGCTTTCAATATATTAACCCTGATTTTTAACCTTACAAAATACAAACAACAAAAATACAGAAATATAAATCATTGCGAGTGGTGAAAGAAACTGCACTTCATGCTTAGGTGATTTCAGTTTACACAGCTCAAGGCACTGGTAATCTGACACAGGTCTCCTTTAACAATATGTAATGAGGCCTTCCCTAGAGATTCTCACTACAGTGCATTGCATTTAGCTGAATATGTGCACAAAAGACTCACTGGTCGTAGATTTTATCACTCAGACTACTCAAAATTATATGCAAACTACTGAAAAAGAAAAACATGCAGGCGTCAAGTTTTCTTTTTTTAAATCTTCCTTACCGATAGATAAAAGTCACAAAAGGCAAACACTTGAGGCTATCGTGCTCATTAAATTTTAAAATTCCATTTCTGCATTTTCTATTTGTGCAAATAAAATCTGAAATAAGCAAAGCACGTGGGTACATTTTCAAATTCATGCTCGTATTAATAAAGCAAAATTCAAATTACCCATACACATATTATGGTATCGTCTTCATTAATTTTGTGGTAGGCTGGTTGAATAATTTTACCATGACAGAGAACAGGTTCTAAGGAATCCAAAAATGTCTATCTTCCTCTTGGAGAGTAGGGAAATTTGAAATAAAGAATACACATGAGCACACTTAGCATTTATTCAGACTCCAGTCCTAGTCCCAGATATCCGATAAACTTACTGTCTTTATAAACTGGGTAA
>NW_007279670.1:0-832 GCF_000164805.1 Carlito syrichta | reverse complement strand
AATTTCTGTTCAACAGGAGAATGATATCCAGAATATACAAAAAATTCAAATAACCCAACAGAAGAAAAAACCTAAATAACAAACAAAAAATAATTCATTAAAAAATGGGCAAAGTGTCACCCCCCCCTTGGGTCTCCTTCCACTGTGGGAGCTTTCTGTCCTCTCAATAAATCCTGCTTTCTCAAAAAAAAAAAAAAATTAAAAATTAAAAAATGACCAAAGACATGAACAGACACATGCAAATTACCACCCACAAGTATATGAAAAACTGCTCAATATTTTTCACCATCAAGGAAATGCAAATCAAAAACACAGTGAGATATCTTCTTTCCCTAGTTTGAATGTCTATTATTAAAAAGACAAAAAGTAACAGATTTTTGAAGATGCAGAGAAAAGGGAACTCATATACACTGTTGGTAGGAATATTGTTAGAAATGTACTGTCATTTCTATGGAAAAACAGTGTGAAACATTCTTAAAAAACTAAAAACAGAATTACCAATCAATTTAGTAATTCTACTACAGGATATCTACCTGAAGGAAAATAGATAAAACATCAAAGAAATACCTGCACTCACATGTTTGTTGCAGCCCTATTCACAAAAGCAAAGCTATAGAATCAACCTGTGTCCATCAGCGAATAAATGGGTAAAGAAAATATGGTATATATACACAATGGAATGTCACTTGGCCATGCAAAAATAAAATGATGTAATTTGCAGCAACATGGATGGAACTCTCTTGACCATTATCTTAAGTGAAATAAAGCAGAAAAAAGGACAAAATAAAGTGTTCTCATTTATTTGTGGGAGCCAAAAAGTGTGATCACATGG
>NW_007279669.1:0-897 GCF_000164805.1 Carlito syrichta | reverse complement strand
GGGTGGCCCAGAAGGTTGTAAGCGGCTTTCGTTTGATGCACGCTTATGTGTGAATAATTCTTTGTTTTCCAGTTTATTCCTTTAAAGGACAGTTGTAAGTGGATTTTTTAAAAAAGGATATATCTATTAGTGTGCCCCAGGAATGCAAAACTTTATATTTGGAGCTCGGTCTTTCAGGGTTTTGGTTGCATGAATTAAATGTTTATTCAGCAACTTACTCTCTGTTGTAAATGGCCAAAAGACACCTGACTGCACACAGAGAGTGTGTGTGGCTGGGTGTGTGTGTCAGGGAGTGGACCTGGATGTGTTTTGGGTTTCACTTTGAAAAGATTGTTTGATTGTAAGTGTACTCTTTTCTAAAAGCATTGGAGTAACTGCATTATGGTCAAGCAGAACATTTGTCAAAAGTGATCATCAGAGTTTGCCTGAAGGGCCCTGCTCTGGTATGTGTCTGAATTCTAGGCAAGGATTTTAGATAATTGGACCTATTGCCCAGTGAAGAAATGACAAAAGACCTTTTTACTTTCAATGGAGTTAATGATAGCTGGAGTTCCCAGGCCCCTTTACATCCTCTCTTCATTTCATCATGGGATAAGTTATCATTTCTCGCCTTATCTGTTATCATGTTAATCACGAAATTTCTCTTTCTGTGGATGAATGAGCATGTGATAAATATTCTCCAATGAACTGCCTCTGGGAGAGGAAACTTTGTTGTGGAGAATGTGTGAGAAGTAAGCAGTAAATGTTAATTAAAGGTCAGATTGATGTTATCACCGAGGTTTCCCTGGACTGGAGTACATTACTCTTTATTTGTTTGGCTATTGATCTGGAATTGTGTGGGGGTGTGCAAGTGTTCTGAAATGCATTATGCAGGCTCCTTATACTCCAAATCAAGTA
>NW_007279668.1:0-822 GCF_000164805.1 Carlito syrichta | reverse complement strand
TTAAGTCTGCTACCTAACTAGACAGCTAATTATTAATCAGCTAGATATTCAACTAGTTAAATAGTTACTAAATATGAATTCAGGTAGTTAAGTCAGCTAGCTAACCCAGTTAAGTGGCCAGTAAGTCAGCTAACTAAGTAGTAAAGTCACCTAGCAAGTCAGCTAGTTAAGTCAGCTTTCTAATTTAGTCAGCTGTTTGAGACAGCTAGCTAGGTACTTAGCTAATGGGTTAAGTCAGCAGGTTGAGTCAGGTAGTTAGCTAGTTAACTAATGGGTTAAGTCAGCTGATTGAGTCAGCTAGCTATCTAGTTAGCAAACGGTTTGAGTCAGCTGCTTGAGTAGGTTAGCTAGATAGTTAGCTAACTAGTTAAGTCAGCTGGATGAGTCAGCTAGCTAGCTAGTTAGCCAAAGAGATAAGTCAACTGGTTAATTCAGCTAGCTAGCTCGTTAGCTAACAAATTAAGTCAGATGGTTAAGTCAGCTAGCTAGCACATTAGATAACGAGTAAGCTAACTAGTTAGCTAGCTGGTTAAGTCAGCTAGCTAGCTAGGGAGCTAACTATTTAAGTCAGTTTTTTAGACAGGTAGTTAGCTGGCTAGCTTACTATTTAAATCAGCTGGCTAGCTAGGTAGTTAGTTAGTTAGTTAACTATTAAATCAGCTGGCTAGTTAGGTAGCTAGCTAGTTAAGTCAGCTAATTAAGTCAGTTGGTTAGCCAGCTGGCTAGCTAGGTAGTGAGCTAGTAAAATCAGTTGGCTAGGCAGCTGGCTAGCTGGTTATATCAGCTAGTTAAGAGAGCTGGGTAGCTAACAGGCAAGGTAGG
>NW_007279667.1:0-686 GCF_000164805.1 Carlito syrichta | reverse complement strand
TCTGGAGAAATTTATGGTAGTAACGAGGTCTAAAGACGTTGTTAGAAAGAAAAAAAATGTTATTTTACCAAAAAAACTTGATGGGATAATTTGACTTGCTGTGTTTTACAACTGATGATAAGAAGAATGTTCATTGCAAATAAATCACTGCCTCTAAATGCCTTCAAACAGTTTGTGTTTGCTCCCTTCAGATCAAAGTTAAACTTGGGAGATTATGTAAACTGGACTGGGCCCAGGAAACAGCTGTTTCCCTCCTGGCAGTGCACAGCTTCCAGTCTAAGCATTAATATTTTACAGGATAAGCCCAACTTTTGTATTTTTTAAGATGGTGTTTTGTTATTGTTGTCAATCATGGCCAGGATTAAAATTTTAAATTATCTGTCACTACTAAAGACCTTTAAGTGTGGGTGAACCATTATATAGAGGCAAATTTGGGAGATAAGAGGCTTGAGCTTTCCTTTTCAATCATTAGTGGGTTCAGGCTCCAGGAAAACCAGGGTAGTTTATTTTTAGCTACTCCCCTTGGGGTGAAGGGAGGAGACCTGGGCAATGGGCTGTTTGCATTTGGAAAAAATGACTTTATCTGCCTAGGTGAAAGGTTTTATCCTCTAGCTAGTGTGAGATAAACTTGGAGATATGGGTTGAGGAGCAGTAGGTTTTGGAGTGGCTGGTGGTGGGGAGGTGGG
>NW_007279666.1:0-802 GCF_000164805.1 Carlito syrichta | reverse complement strand
AACTTTAGCAAACAATTAAGAAACAAATGTTCCCAATCTTATACAGCCTATATTAGTACTAAAAAATTTAGAATACTCCTAGAGTTAGGCAAGTTATGTAATTTTGACAACAAAACCAGAAATGGGCAGTATAAGGAAGAAGCATTATAGACTAATCTTATAGTAATAAAGCAATGATAACAAATTTTTGTAATAGATAACAAATCAGTGACAATATACACCATAGTTAAGATTTTTCTTTCTCTTTTGTATTATAAATATGTAGGGTACAATTCAGGTTTAGGCATACAAACGTTGATTATGCAGTTACCCTTGTTAATGAGGTAAGGATTTTTCAAATAATGTGTTCTGAAATCAGTAAAGTTTATTAAAAACAAAAAATCATTAAAAAACTGGTTTTACATTACAAATGTTAGTATATTTTAATTTTTCAAAAATCTGTATTTTCCCACATTAGGAGCTTTACAGGGGAAAGTCATGTAATATTTTAAGTAGCTGATTAAAAACAACTGATACAATTTAACCTTTATTATAATTAAATAATGCTTATTAAGCCAGGAATAGAACTTTTCATAATTGATAAATAATATCTGAAGTTATTATGTATAAACTCTTTAGCCCACTCGGAATTAAATTATAGTTTTACCATATTACTTTGGAATAATTACTTAACATTGTTGTGCCAAAAATTCTTCACTTAAAAGTCCATAATTTTATACATAAATTACTTTGAATGTGTCTAAATAGCTAAAAAGTACTAATCCATTCTAAAACTGCCAACCATACGGTAAAGTGAAGCCTG
>NW_007279665.1:0-843 GCF_000164805.1 Carlito syrichta | reverse complement strand
CCTATTTAAGTCAGTTTATACTATGAATGTAAACATTAGCTGCACTCCAGAAGCATACAGAGGTGTTTCAATATTATCTGAAAGTAATTTTATCCAAACTTGGGATAATTTTTCCATTATGAATGGAATAACTGTGGTCATTTTGTTACTTGAAATCTACAACAGTGTAATATTTTAAGATTTCTATGTATTGTAGCTACGGAAATATGTGTAGCTAAGCAGAAAAAACCTTGTACATTTTTATTTACTTCAAAATATCTCTATGGATGATTTTATTTGCATTGTCAATGCATGTTACTTAAAAAAACAGATTAGAGCTATTTTGAGACTAATTTTAAATTTTTGTTATGAAGATCTTTCTCTACTCTTGTTAGAAAGATGCCCAGGTGTTTCACTCTTTTCATGGCTATTGTAAATGGGATTGTGCTTTTTATTTGGTTCTCTGCCCATTTGTTTTTAGTGTATAAGAATGTGATTGTCTTTTGCACATTTGTTTTCCCCCTGGAGATTTTGCCAAAATCCTTTTCAGTGTAAGGAGGTTTATGACAGATCCTCTTGGATTTTTGAGATATAGAATCATGTCATCAGCAAAGAGAGATAAGTTGACTTTCTCTTTTCCTATTTGAATACCCCTGATTTTTTTTGTCCCCAGTATGTGTCTGTGTCTCTATTTAAACTTAATATTGATTGTATCCTTGAAACTTTAACTGAAATTTCAAGAAAAGTGAAGAAATTACATTTAAAGTCCTGTTGCTTGTGTTTAAAATAACCCATTCATGTTCTAATATTCCCATTCACTTTAGCTTATCTTCTTCTGAATTGAGAGTTGCTCCAATTAATGTG
>NW_007279664.1:0-801 GCF_000164805.1 Carlito syrichta | reverse complement strand
CATTGTGCATATGTAACACATTTTCTTATCTAGTCCAGCTTCGATGGGCAACATTGTTGGTTTCCATGTTTTTGCCATTGTGAATAGAGCTGCAACAAAAATACGTGTGCAGGTATCTTTTTTGTAGAATAATTTGAGTTCCTCTGGGTATATTCCCAATAGGGGAATTACTGGGTCATATGGAAGATCAATTTCTAGGTCTTTCAGAAATCGCCACAGATGTAATATAGATAATAATAATCACCCATTATGTAGATGGGTCCAGAAGTAGACATGGAGATTAAAGGTGAAAGTGATTAAACGTGATGAGAATATTAATCATGAAGGCATTAGAAGAAAAGTGAGGGAAATGGCAATTTAAGAGAACCATTTTTGTAACTGGGATGTGTTTGACATTTCTACAGAAACTAGACCTTGGCATATCTGCATCCCTCATAAGATGGTATATAAGAACTCATGAAGAATTTATGATACGATTTCATAATTTGAGAAACATGCTGAACAAGTAACACAATATTTTTCAGTTAACATAAATGAATTTCTCTATGCATAAAATTGAGGACTTTATCATGCCAGAGTAGTGTGTTATTTGTAGATAATTGCTGTTTTTCTCATTTTTTTTTCTTTTTGTACCTGAGCAATGGGTACACTTATTATGAATAACTGGCGGCATTTCTATTTGGGGATGAGAGGTTTCAGAGCTAAGGAGTCACCATGTCTCTTAAGTTTGGGAACACAGGTCAGAAATGGAGTAAAAACTGGTGCCAGAATTGGTGCTTACTAAAGGGTCAAACTTGAGAA
>NW_007279663.1:0-847 GCF_000164805.1 Carlito syrichta | reverse complement strand
TATTTTATTTAGCTTCTTATGTAACAGATTAGAGAGCACCATAGTTCAGTTAGGTTCATGCCATCCAGAAATGACTACAGATTCAATAAGGCTTTGAACAACCTGGTAGGGAACCAGTGGCATTCACTCTTTCTTTCCTCTTTTGTAGACAAGAACAAAGTAGCTACCAGAAGCATGCCAGAGCTTATTCCAGGTAAAAATGCCAAGAAGCAGTGATAACATTTTTTTCTTACTTTTGTTATTAATTTTTCATTAAAGATGGAGTCTTGCTCTGTCACTCAAATTGAGGTGCAGTGGTGTGATCACACTCCCTGCAGGCTCAAACTCCTTGGCTCCAGCCATCTTCCTGCCTTAGACTCTCCAGTAGTTGAGCTAAGGGCTTATGCTATCACGTCCACTATTTTTTTTAATTGTGTAGGGACAGAGTCCTTTTGTGCTGCCTAGGCTGGTCTTCATCTCCCGGCCTCAGGCAATCTTCATACCTCAGCCTTTTAAAGCATTGGGATGACAGGCATGTGTCACTGTGCCACACTAGATATAATGCCACACCAGACATAATTGACACTGAGTTTGATGAATGGAAACTGAAACTCAATAGTATGTTTTGCATATATTATGTATTTGTGAAGTTAGCAAGAAAACTATAGAAATAGTGGCAATGTTTGTTCCTGTGATATTGAATTAGTGCTTCTGCACACGTCTATTGGGAGTTTTGTGACATAATATGGTAAGATTATTATTCTAACTTATTGCAACCACTGTATTTGTCCTCCTTCATTACAAAACTGTAGGCAGTCTTTGTGTTGTGGCCTAAATACGTTGATGCAAAGAAGACTTTCAAATGAAG
>NW_007279662.1:0-698 GCF_000164805.1 Carlito syrichta | reverse complement strand
TCCATATCTTACCCCATTGTACAAGAAATCAACTCAAAATGGTTTAAAAACTTAAATATAAGACTTGAAACTATGAGACTAATAGAAGAAAATACAGGAGAAAACTCCATGACATTGGTCTGGGCATTGATTGCTTGTATATAGCCTGAAAAACACAGACAACAATAGCAGAAAACTTTCAAACAGCAAAGAAAACAATTAGAAGAGTGAAGAGACAATCTAAATGTACAGATTGGTAGAAAATATTTGCAAAGTATGTACTGGATAAGAAGCTAACATCCAAAAGATACAAGGAACTCAAACTACTCAATAATTCTATTGCAAATGAGCAAAAGACCTGGGTAGACTTATCTCAAAAGAACACATACAAATGATCAACAGATATACAAAAAAATTCTCAACATCTCTAGTGAAAGAAGTGAAAATTAAAACTACAACGAGGTATCAATTCACATCTAACCTGGTTGTTAGTAAAAAGATGAAAAAATACTTTGGAAGGCCAAGGCAAGAGGATTGCTTGAGCCCAGGGTTTCGAAACCAGACTGGGCCATCTGGTGAGACCTCATCTCTACAATAAATCAAAAAATTAGCCAGGCATGGTAGCACATGACTGTAGTTCTGGCTACTTCAAAGTCTGAGGCAGAAAGTTCTCCTGAGCCCAGTGAGTCAAGACTGCAGTGGCTGTGAGCATGCCACTG
>NW_007279661.1:0-759 GCF_000164805.1 Carlito syrichta | reverse complement strand
CATTCTGGATGGCTCACAGAAGCTATCAAAATCAGGAGTGTGCATCATGAAATGCCATTGATCCAGTGTAACTACTTTTTAAAGATATACGGGATAAATTTATTTTGAATCTTGATACACTGCACATAGTCCATTATAATGGAATTCACAATGTGAAATCGTTCATATGTTCTCATGTTTAACAGAAATTTTACTTTTGTTATTTTTAATTCAACTGTTTTTATAAAAAAATCTGGGAATCTTGTATAGTACCAACAGATTTTAACAGTGTTTGTGTAAACACTTTAGGGTGCTGCAAGGAATTTCCAAGAACTTAACCACATGCCTGAATTGTACATGCTTCCCTAAAAAATATGTAACACAAGCCAGGCTCGGTGGCTCAGCCTGTAATCCCGTGCCTTTGGGAGAATGAGGTGAATGGATTGCCTGAGCCCGCGGGTTCGAGACCCGTCTGGGCAACTTGGTGAAACCTCATCTCTACAATAAATCAAAATGAGCTGGGCGTGGTAGCGCGCGCCTGTAGTTCCAGGTACTTGGAAGGCTGAGGTGGAAGGATCGCTGGAGCACAGCAGGTCGAGGCTGAGGTGGCCGGGAGCCACCACTACACTCCAGTCTGGGCGACAGAGTGAGACTCCAACTCAAAAAACAAACAAAAATATGTAACATCACTAACATGGCTCCTCTGGTACAATCCTATTCTTAAAGGACAAGAAAACCAAAATGTCTTCTTCCTCTTCTTTAGGCCTTAAGCAAGACCAT
>NW_007279660.1:0-316 GCF_000164805.1 Carlito syrichta | reverse complement strand
TGAACCAGTCTTTGAAAGTTGACTTGGATTTTGATAGATAGAGAATGTGAGTAAAATATGAGTTTCAGGAGACACTGAGTATGGTGCCCAGGCTGCAGTGCAGGATTTATCAAGGTGTGCCCTCATGGGACACAGAGGCCTAACCAGTGTGGATTTTGGGGGCATAGCAATGAACCCAGGCTTTTTCTCTGGGCAATGAAGAACTATCAAATGTGTCTGAGGAGGAGCAGAACAGGATTGAATGTGTCAGAGGAGTATCAAGAAACTGCCTGAGGTCATAGCCATAGGATTGGAATAAGACTCACAAAGATGATTC
>NW_007279659.1:0-558 GCF_000164805.1 Carlito syrichta | reverse complement strand
CTGGATTCTTGCTCCCCAACCCATAGGCTGAGGACTCTGTCCGATGAGATAACAGGCTTTATGGCTATCACAGGGTGAATTACACATCTGATCTATGGTGGAGCTGGCACTTGAGCCTAGGAGCCATTGAGGTTGGGTGGGGTCAAAGGCTTGGTGTTGATCAGCCTAGAACCAGCACCCCAGAGAATACAAGTAGAGAAGGGAGGTTCTCCTTGACTAGCTTGAGATGCTGCCCCAAAGTTTGGGGAATGGATTTTGAACACACAAGGTGACAGGTGTCCACTGTAGCTTTACCAAAACATTCCTCAATTAAGCCTGAGGCAAGTTCCTGTTCAGTTCCTGTCACTGGGATTCTCACCCTGCCCAGCTGTCCTCACCAATCTGCAGCCCATTGTTGTCTCCAGTGGCCATGGCCCAGTCTTCCATCAAAGGGATTGGCCTCTTCCTTGGCCTCATGGGGCCTCCATGGCTTCTCAGATTTGCAATGTGGCAGGGTGTGTTCTGTGTCACTGAAAAGGGAAATCAGGTCATAAGGTGGCAGGCCCTGCCCCTGGATAA
>NW_007279658.1:0-735 GCF_000164805.1 Carlito syrichta | reverse complement strand
AGAGGTATTCCCCATCCCCAGACAGATGTTTACTACCGTTAATCCCATCTCCCTCCTCCCCCATAGTTTCCCACTACTGTCAATCATTTTCTTATAGTATTACATTGGATGTTCAAGGTCCATTATATGAGTGAGAACATGTGATACTCGGATCTTTGTTTCTGTGAGAGGTCACTCAGTATTATAGACTCTAGTTCCATCCAGGTTGCTGCGAAATTCATGATTTTGTTCTTCTTTATGGCTGCATAGTATTCCATCGTGTATATGTACCACATTTTTAAAATTCAGTCCTCTTTTGATGGACAGCATGGTTGCTTCCAGGTTCTTGCTATTGTGAACAATGCTGCAATAAACATAAGTGTGCAGGTATCTTTTTTATAGAGTGATTTGAGTTCTTCAGGATATATTCCCAGTAAGGGGATTGCGGGGTCATATGGGAGGTTGATATTTAGAGATTTTAGGAATTGCCACACTGCTTTAGACAGAGGTGGCACTAGTTTACACTCCCACCAACAGTGTAGAAGTGTTCCCTTTTCACCACACCCTCTCCAGCAGCTGTTATTTTTTGAGTTATTGATAATTGCCATTCTGACTGGAGTTAGGTGGTATGTCAGTGTGGTTTTGATTTGCATCTCCCTGATGATTACTGAGGTTGAACACTTCATGTGTCTGTTGGCTGCTCGGATGTCTTCCTTTGTGAAGTGTCTGTTCATATCTTTTGCCCATTTTATAATG
>NW_007279657.1:0-936 GCF_000164805.1 Carlito syrichta | reverse complement strand
TGTGAACATTCTGTGGTTTGGTGGCTAAATTTGCATCTTATGGAGATTTTCTCGGTGAGACTTCTTAGAAAGGTCAAGAGAAAAAGCATGCTGGAGGGAGGCAGGAGAAGGACCTGGGCCAGCCAGGAGAGGTCAAGAGGCTGAAAGTTGCCCAGGAAGTGCTGGGAAGGAGATGGGACGGGGAGTGAAAGGGTGACTGCCTATCAGCGCCTGTGGGGCAGGGGAGAGGTTGGTCAGTGTGTGTACTAGTTTGCGATTAGAGGAGCGTGAATTCAGGTGTGCTATGGCACTGTATGGTGACCCTGGCAAATAACGATGTCCTGAATATTCCAAGATAGCCAGGAGAGAAGTTTTTAAATGTTATCACCACAAAGAATAGTGAATGTTCAAAGTGGTGGATATGGACTCATCTTGATTTGGTCATTGTATTATGGTCTGAGTAATGCTCAACTGCTCCCCTTGATACCAATAAATCGAGAGGGCAGGGACCTGGTGGAAAGAAGTGCATGTATGACTTCGAATCCAGGGAGCACAGCCAGACTCGAGGTCTTTCTAAAATGGTTCTGTTCACCCTCCAGGTTTTTACAGTTCACTTTTATCAGTCCAGAGTTGTTAGTACGTTAGTCACGTGACCGCCAGAGCATTGTATAGAACTTGAGATCGGCCACATGGATCATAGTAACATTTTTTGATCCAGACCAGACCTGAGACATCAAGCATTACACAAAAGTGAGACAATCACCAGGCTTACAATTACACCGATTCTATATTATTCAAACTTATAACCATTCAGAAAAAGGAATTAAAGGAGATTTGCATCTTTCGGTTGATGGAGTGTAGACTACCGGGAGCGCAAAAGAGATAAGGGGAAGTGCACTTTTTTATTAGTTCTCAGGAATATTGCGTCTTTGCTATGCTCTTCTCTAGGGGCTGTGG
>NW_007279656.1:0-505 GCF_000164805.1 Carlito syrichta | reverse complement strand
TCGTCAAAAATATTAAAAGTTAGTAAAATTGGGATTGAACTTAGAGTTAACTTGGAAAGTTTTTTAATCAGGGGTTTAGAAACTTAGAGTATAATATGAATGATTTTATTGAACATTGTGGAGAACATTTTGAACAATCTGTATTGAAATTGTGCACCTGTGATTCATACATCATGGAATTGTAATTGTTCACTGGGAACCTGAAAAGTCTTGTGATGGTACATGATTTGTAAAGCGCGTTACACATCAATGAATTTGTACGCCCCAGCAAGTAATTGTCACACTGCTGGAGATTATAGAAAATGGTATATAAGTTGGAAAAGGTTTGAATAAAATTGCTTCAGTCTTGGCCAGACTGTTCCCAGAAGAGCTGCCCTCCGTGTGGTTTCTTCTCTCCGTTCTGATTCCCCGGTGCGGTCCTAACCCCCCCTTGGTCAGTGCAGGTCACCGACAATGATCATGTTCATTCTCTAGGTGGGGGACTGGAGCTCACAGAGACTGATCT
>NW_007279654.1:0-837 GCF_000164805.1 Carlito syrichta | reverse complement strand
GGGACGGGGAGTGAAAGGGTGACTGCCTATCAGCGCCTGTGGGGCAGGAGAGAGGTTGGTCAGTGTGTGTACTAGTTTGCGATTAGAGGAGCGTGAAATTCAGGTGTGCTATGGCACTGTATGGTGACCCTGGCAAATAACGATGTCCTGAATATTCCAAGATAGCCAGGAGAGAAGTTTTTAAATGTTATCACCACAAAGAATAGTGAATGTTCAAAGTGGTGGATATGGACTCATCTTGATTTGGTCATTGTATTATGGTCTGAGTAATGCTCAACTGCTCCCCTTGATACCAATAAATCAAGAGGGCAGGGACCTGGTGGAAAGAAGTGCATGTATGACTTCGAATCCAGGGAGCACAGCCAGACTCGAGGTCTTTCTAAAATGGTTCTGTTCACCCTCCAGGTTTTTACAGTTCACTTTTATCAGTCCAGAGTTGTTAGTACGTTAGTCACGTGACCGCCAGAGCATTGTATAGAACTTGAGATCGGCCACATGGATCATAGTAACATTTTTTGATCCAGACCAGACCTGAGACATCAAGCATTACACAAAAGTGAGACAATCACCAGGCTTACAATTACACCGATTCTATATTATTCAAACTTATAACCATTCAGAAAAAGGAATTAAAGGAGATTTGCATCTTTCGGTTGATGGAGTGTAGACTACCGGGAGCGCAAAAGAGATAAGGGGAAGTGCACTTTTTATTAGTTCTCAGGAATATTGCGTCCTTGCTATGCTCTTCTCTAGGGGCTGTGGCAATATGGACCGACGATCGCGGGTCTCTGGATCAATTATACAATGGACACATGCGCTGAAACTTCACACTGTACC
>NW_007279652.1:0-675 GCF_000164805.1 Carlito syrichta | reverse complement strand
CAGCGATGTGTTTACAAAATTTTAGTATTATAAAAAAGTGGTGTCAACTGAGAAGAGCTAAATCCTTAGGGCTTTATCACCCCTGTGAAAAAAGTTGGTGAAGAAACAGACAGAGCACAAAGAGAAATGAATAAAGTCAAGAAGTGGAGCAAACAATATTGACAACGAAATGAAATATTTGGAAAATCTTCAGATATGCTCACTAGTTTACTCTCTCCTCGATTTTGTGCATAATCAGAGCTCAAATACCAAAGAAGCTGAGAGAAACTACTTCTTCAAAATCAAAAGTGATGCCTTTCTCAAAGTTACTCCAAAATACGCTGCATACACACACCCTTGTCAGTCAACCTTACATTTCCAGCTTGTTTTCCACTGATTCTTCTGAACACCGGGCCCGCCAGGCCACTCGCTATGCTGTGAATGTGATCCATGCTTTTCCACCTCTGACTTCCTTTCCCACCTGGCAGTCATTTTCTCCCTCCCTCAAGATCCATCTCGTACAACCCCTCCTCCCTGGTCCCCCCACCTAGCTGAGTTTCCTCTTTTTTTTGATGAGAAAATATAGTTTATTTAAAAGTAAATTAGAGAGAGAGAGACGATTCCCCTCCCCAAGGTGGGGGAGGTGGCCAAAGCCAGGAAGTGTGGCAACAGCCATAGCTCCAAGAACACATGGCC
>NW_007279651.1:0-871 GCF_000164805.1 Carlito syrichta | reverse complement strand
CTGGTTTGGGCTCACGGAGGAGTGTCGCTACACGCATCCGTGCATGCGCGGGCACACACACACACACTGACACACTGACACACTGACACACACACACACACACACACACGGGTCAGGGACGAACACACTCCCACAGAATTAGAAAGAGCAAGAGCATGGAGAGCAAGTGGTGGCTGGGAAAGGAAGTTGTCATCTCTGGCGCCATAGGCTGCTGCCAGGAGAGCAGTGGATCCTGCAGACAGTGTGGTTGAAGGGTTGGGAGAGGTACCTACCAGAAAGGCAGCGTCCACCCAGGTGTGATCGTTCTTCATGTTGTCTTTTATTTTTGCATCTCATTGATACTTCTGATGACGACGTGGCGAATTCCAGGGGTTGCTTCGTGTTCCTCTCGGGTCCAATGACCCAGTGACCCTGTGTCCAGAACATACTTTGCAGAGGTGGGGGGTCACGGATGGTGTCACCATTGGGCTGGAGGAAACAGCGAGGCAGTGGAGTGGAGCTGGTGGGGCAACAGCAGAAAGGGATCCCTAGCCACCACTCAGACAGCTCAGGAGATGCTCAGCTCTGTCCGCTAACAATACAATTCAAGATCATGGAAAATGGAAGGCCACATGTAAAATCCTGCACGTAAACTCCCCGCTGATCCTTACGCCGGCGACACCCTAAACCGTCAAGGGACATTCCACATCACCCTCCATTTACGCCTCCTCCCCAAATGCATGGGGCGCTGTCCACTCAGTGCAGGCTGGGCCTGCTGTTTCCCTCTGCACTGCCTTGGTTGAAGAGCACAGACAAGGAGGCCTTTATAACTTGTTGTGCACGAGTCTACGTGACAACTCAACCTCTCTGTACTGTACACTCACATTCACAC
>NW_007279650.1:0-744 GCF_000164805.1 Carlito syrichta | reverse complement strand
CCGTCCACCCAGGTGTGATCGTTCTTCATGTTGTCTTTTATTTTTGCATCTCATTGATACTTCTGATGACGACGTGGCGAATTCCAGGGGTTGCTTCGTGTTCCTCTCGGGTCCAATGACCCAGTGACCCTGTGTCCAGAACATACTTTGCAGAGGTGGGGGGTCACGGATGGTGTCACCATTGGGCTGGAGGAAACAGCGAGGCAGTGGAGTGGAGCTGGTGGGGCAACAGCAGAAAGGGATCCCTAGCCACCACTCAAACAGCTCAGGAGATGCTCAGCTCTGTCCGCTAACAATACAATTCAAGATCATGGAAAATGGAAGGCCACATGTAAAATCCTGCACGTAAACTCCCCGCTGATCCTTACGCCGGCGACACCCTAAACCGTCAAGGGACATTCCACATCACCCTCCATTTACGCCTCCTCCCCAAATGCATGGGGCGCTGTCCACTCAGTGCAGGCTGGGCCTGCTGTTTCCCTCTGCACTGCCTTGGTTGAAGAGCACAGACAAGGAGGCCTTTATAACTTGTTGTGCACGAGTCTACGTGACAACTCAACCTCTCTGTACTGTACACTCACATTCACACACTTGCACACACACTCGAACTACTCTGCTATGCTGGACTCTCGGACCCCTGCTGAGGCTGGACTGCGTGGGATCCCAGTGCATTGTTGAAAGGGCACTCAGTCAGCCTCTTCTGATGCACAACCAATAATGGACATGCAACTTTACACAACCTTT
>NW_007279649.1:0-680 GCF_000164805.1 Carlito syrichta | reverse complement strand
TCCCTTCATCCTCGGGTTGCTCCACTGGCATCAAAGATGGACTCCTGGTTGCTGGGGGAGCTGACAAGCTTCCCTGAGTGCTCAATCTATTTCGTTCCCATGGGGCAGGTGAGGTAGCAGCTCAAAAATGGAACTCTGTGCAAACTTGTGATGACTCACTTAAGAATTGTGTCAAATTTTAAACAGTTTTTAAAAATCAACCACTGGATAATTGAAAGGGAAGAGATGCCCAATTGGCATCCTGCACCAGGCATCAGTTACCATGCCACATCCTCTCCTCCCAAGACAGGTGTCAAGGGTGAGAGTGGCTCCCACCCATGCGGCCCCCCACCCTGTCACCCTCCCGGCACTCTCTTGCTGTCAGATTCCCATATTGTCTCTTCTCCATCAGCCTCTCCTTCCAACAGAGAGTAAATATCCCTCCAAATAAATAATAGAAACCGAACTTTTAAAAGTGGTGACCCTCACATCTCATTTATAAATTCTCGTTTTGACAAGATGTTTGCCAAAACTATTTCCCAATTTTTTTTGGAAAACCACCAAAGTCTAAACTACCAGCAGAATAGAGTATATATCATAGGCCACATTTTTTTTACAGTTAATGACTTTGGGAGATAAGGAGAGCAGTTTTAACTTAGTAAATGAGGAATGATTCATCCAGTATATTCCGCTGATGATCA
>NW_007279648.1:0-647 GCF_000164805.1 Carlito syrichta | reverse complement strand
TTAGACGTTTGAACTCCTATGTAGGTTAATTAATCAGGACAGAGGCTCGAATCACTTTACAATGGGGTCTTCAACCCACTGTGGTTGAAGAAATAGGGAGGAGCAGCAAGAAAGCAAAATGAGAAAGCTTGACAGGATTGGCCTTCTTTTAAATTATGGGAAATAACATGGAAGATATATTTGAAAGCATTACAACACTTCACTGAGAATAAAAGACTTCTTTACATATTTTCAGTAAACAAACTTTGGATTTTCCCACTGATTTCCTTCCAGAGGTGTCATTAGGCTTTACTTCACTCTGTGTCTTGGGATCATGGGATGACCTTGTGTCATTGTTTCCTGTATCATCATGCACAGCATTTCTCCTTTATGTTGATCATTCTTGTTATGAAAAGAGAATCTGTTGTTTTGAGATGACTATGACAGATATGCATATGAAGTGAACTCATGACTGACCCTAAGGCATACTATAAGAGACGTGGGAAGTTTATCCAACACACATGTCTACTCTCACGAAGCACACACATTATCATAAGGCTGTTGCTGCTCTGACTTCATATCTGAAATGTGCACCAATCTATCTCTTAGGTTTGAGTTGAGTGGCTCATTGATATCCCACGTCGCTTTTCCTGCCTCTGTGCTGTATG
>NW_007279647.1:0-468 GCF_000164805.1 Carlito syrichta | reverse complement strand
GAGTAAAGGCCTCAGGCAGAGGATAGAGCCAGGTCATGTATATGGCCAGTTCTCCAGGTGATAACTAGTCGTGGGTCTTATCATTTTCAGGCACAACTTGGAATGATTTGTCAGTTAACCTGTGAGCCCGACACGGTGGCGTGCATCTCAAATACCTTCCAGCTACAAGGAAGGGTGAGTCGGGGGCATAGCCTGAGTCCACCAGTTGGAGTCTGCGATGCCCATGAGCACCTCACTGCACTCCAGCCTGGGCGACAAGAGTGAGAATTCACACAAAAAAAGAAACAAGATGCCTACAACTCCTCGTACCCTGTTTCTATGGTAAATACCACAAGGCCTGATCTTGACTGCAAATGGTATGCTCTAGAACTGCTCAAACTCTGAGGAAACTGAAACCCTTTCCCCCTCCTGTCTGTGCTGAGACCTCTTGGAAGCTGCTGACTCAGTCTCGATCCCTCAGTCCTCAGA
>NW_007279646.1:0-678 GCF_000164805.1 Carlito syrichta | reverse complement strand
GGGGCTATGAGGTAGTATTCCTATAGGGAGATAATATTTGTGAATAGGTTTAAGTTTCACATGCACGGGAAAAGCAGGAGCTTAGGGCCTTTGTTGTCTTTGTTTGGTTCCATATAGTGTTTAGCGCCATCTCGGGAGACACCCTTCTGACTGTTTCCTGCATCTTTCAAGGTCCATGGAGAGGAAACAAACCAAACACAATAGAAAGACAGGCATGATCCCTCACCTTGAGGGACAAATCTGGGAGCTAAGAAAGAGCAGTAGTGAGACTCATGGATGCTTTTCTTCTAGAAGATTGAGTTGGCCTGTGAAGTTGGAATATATACCCCTCCTCTATGTCTCATTAGAGCAAGGCCCTATTGCCAGTTGTGCCTCCTGTTTTCCTCCTCTGGGAATTTTTGAACATAATGTCATTTCCTCTTCAGTGTATGTGGGTAATTTGAATGATTAACCTAATCTGCAGGAAGGCTGTACATGGAATAAAGTTAAGCACATTTGTACTGAGCAACCAGATCTGTCAGTCCACTTAAAGGTGACTTGGTGGATTCATACCCTTAACAGAAGCTGAAGGCTCAGGAATAATCATTGGCTTTTATTACTATTTCAAATGAATGTTTATTTTTTTGCATTTGGCAGGGGCCTCTGAGAGTTCTTGTTATACATACTATGTGTGGAGTG
>NW_007279645.1:0-365 GCF_000164805.1 Carlito syrichta | reverse complement strand
CACCCTAGCACTTCTTGAGGGCCTCAGTGACCGGTGGCTAACACCAAATGACTGGCTTTCATTAGCTAGGGCTACCCTCTCCGGGGGTGACTATGTTCTCTGGCGCACAGACTTTGTTGAAAACTGCCGAGAGACGGCCCAACGTAATGCAGAAAATAGAGCTTCTAAGACTTGGACCAGAGATAAGCTATTAGGGAGACCTCCTTACCAGACTAATGAGATACAAGCTACCTATCCTCCAGGATTGTTATCCCAAATTCAGGTCGCCGGCTTAAAAGCCTGGCGCCGACTTCCACCTAAAGGGTCCGCCACCACCTCCTTGGCTAAAATTCGTCAAGGACCAGATGAACCATACTGTGATTTTA
>NW_007279644.1:0-727 GCF_000164805.1 Carlito syrichta | reverse complement strand
GAGGGTTGGCTGAGGGGTCTGCATGTGGGTTGATGCCTAAGAAGCACTTCATGCCATCTCCTAGACCAGTTTCTCTAATAAGAGAGCAATTTACACCTCAGCACATGGCAGACAGAGCAACACCGATAAAACAGAAGCAGTGATTTCTAAACGATAATTTATAATGCTGAGAAAATAACTTGCAAGACAGTCTTTGATTGTAAGTCCATAGCAGAATCTCACGTACTATGATAGATTCCCCAAGGAACTTATAAGACAGTCAAGATTGCCCAAGTAATATACAAGACAATAACTTATAAAGCAGTCTGATTCTAAGTTCATAGCAGAATCTCACATGTTAGAACAGATTTCCCAGGTAAAACCACTTCCAGC
The DNA here is from genome assembly GCF_000164805.1 of Carlito syrichta. NCBI lineage: Eukaryota > Metazoa > Chordata > Mammalia > Primates > Tarsiidae > Carlito > Carlito syrichta. The sequence goes on along the minus strand of NW_007279644.1, from coordinate 355 downwards.
TAAGTCTTTTCATCAGATTTTTTTCTATTGTAAGTTGTAAACAATGAAAAAGATTGATCTAACCAGAGTGTCTTCTTGCAGTGCAAAGTGGGCCCACTTTGGAAACTTCACCTTTGGCATTTTATAGATCAGAAATGGTATGGCAGGTCTATCGGTTTGAAGTAAAAAATGGACACCTAGACTTAATCATTTGGAAACAAGCGATTTTGCCTGTGACATCGTCACCTAAACCTAGGCCAGCACTCAAAACTCACCAAAGACCTTCTTTTCCTGCCTGAAGTGAAGTGCCTCACCATCCTGGGCTGTGGGTTCCATGGGTTGATCTTTTTTCACCTCCCGTTTCCCATTCTTCCTG
>NW_007279643.1:0-427 GCF_000164805.1 Carlito syrichta | reverse complement strand
TCCCTCCCCTGGCAGTTTCCCGCTACTGCCAATCCCCTTCTTATAGTATTATGATAATTGTTCAAGGTTCGCTTATGAGTGAGACCATGTGATACTCGGTTCATTGTTTCTTGGATAGATCACTCAGTGTGATAGCCCTTAAATCTATCCAAGTTGATGCAAAGTTAATAATTTTGTCCTTCTTTATGCCTGCATTAATATTCCTTTGTGTATATATACTACATTTTAAAAATTCAGTCCTCTTTTGATGGGCAGCATGACTGGTTCGATGATTTTGCTGTTGTGAATAATGCTGCAATAAATCTGGGTGTGCAGGTATCTTTTTGTAGAATGATTTGAGTTCCTCTGGGTATAGTCCCAATAGAGGGATTGCTGGGTCATATGGAAGGTCAATTTCTAGTTCTTTTTTTTTTTTTTTTTTTTTTTT
>NW_007279642.1:0-823 GCF_000164805.1 Carlito syrichta | reverse complement strand
TCATTATGAATTCATTATAAGTTCTAACACTTACATAGGAGTTATGCAGGTGATTATAACACTGTTTTCACTGACTTAGGATAAAGATATCTTAAGGTTTTTACTTAATTCAATAGTAAAACTCTAAGTTAACATTTATAAAGCGGGTTTTCACTGAACTCATAATATACTAATCAGACACTTTTATGATAACTTAGCTAAAGACAGAAAGCAACCTTGGGGGCCTGGGAAACATTACTAAAAGCTCCTTTTGAGTTTTCTTTAGAAACAAGCATGGCAGGATAAGAGAAAAGTAACGGAGACACCTGGACAAGAAAGGCGATTACAAGCTCTGAAGGTCATAAAGCCCCAGAAGGAAAACTACTACTAAAGCTTCTGGAGACACTTCAAGGACTGTAATTCGGGACTTTGGACTAAAACTATCATCTTTGGCCTTATGAATAAGACTCATTGTCTGAATGTTTACAGGGTTCTTGGCTTGTTTGTTGCTACGACCACTAGATGGCGGTAATTTGTAGAGGATATGAAGCAGGTGTCCGGGTATAATATTTTCATCCTTCACCTATCCGCCTCTCCTTCAGGAAATCTCACGACCCTTGTGGGGTGGGACCCCCGCAGAAAACAAAAGTCAAACAACCGAATGATGCAAGTTGTAATAGAATTGTGCTAGACTTTGTGGTTTCCTACTACATACTTCTTTCTTACTCGTGGGCTGCTTTACAGAAGTCGAGATGAATGGACAACCCCCAGCACTGAAGGAGGTGTGTCCCAAGGACCAAGGAGGTGACCGGTGGCATATGGAGAGACTCCAGGCTCTGTGGAG
>NW_007279641.1:0-764 GCF_000164805.1 Carlito syrichta | reverse complement strand
TCCCCTGAGGGCCTAGATAGAACAAAACACAGAGAAAAAACCTCTCCCCTTTGCTCCCTCCCTTCTTGCATGCCCTATGCCTGGTACGTAGGTCTTCTTCTGCCCTTGGACTGGGAGTCACACCCTGGAGTCTCCTGGTGCTCAAACTTTTGGTCTTAGACCTGATCACACCACTAACTTTCTTGGATATTCAGGTTACAGACAGTAGGTGGGGGGCCTTCTCATCCTCCATAACCACACACATCAATTCATCATAGTAAATCCATACATAAACAAGTGTGTGTGTATATATATGGAGGGTGCCGAAAAAGTATACGCAACTTAAGAAAGGAAAAAAAAACTATTAAAATTGTAATGCTCAATACATACTGATAACAAAAGATGAATCCAAGTTACATTTGACATCTGCAAGTACAAGAGCTGCTCAAAGTGATTCCCATCAACATCCAGACACTTCTGATGATGGTGAACGACTGCAGGACTTGTTCCTGGGCAAGGCCTCCCAGATCTTCCTTTGTGCACATCACACACAGTCCCATGCATCTCAAACTTATCATGAACATGTGAAATTGTTAAGCATGTTGGAGGTTCTGTTGTATACTCACGCCTCCATTGTCACACTTCCACAATGCTTTCAAATTTCAAATAACATTTCAAAGTGGTCTTGTGCACCTCTAAAAACCGTACTTCCACCATTTTCTTTGACTATGCTGCCTATCACATGGGGATCCTAACATTCATTTGATAATGCTATCTCTTTATTG
>NW_007279640.1:0-709 GCF_000164805.1 Carlito syrichta | reverse complement strand
AAGTAGCTGGAACCACAGGCGTGCACTACCATGCCTGTTTTTTTTTTTTTTTTCATTGTAGAGATTAGGTATTGCCAAGTTGCCCGGGTTGGTCTCAAACACGTAGGCTCTGGCAGTCTTCTCACCTCCACCTCCCAAAATGCTGGGATTACAAGTGTGAGCCACCATGTCCAGCAGCTCGTGAATTTTACCAGTGGGAAAAGCTTTCTTTACACAGCCGGGTGTGTGTGACTCCTCCTAAGAGACAACCTCTTCATACTCCTGCTTATGTTTTGTTTTGCACATGTGATTTTCAATTGCAGCTGTGGATGATGATCACTTTAGGAATAAAAAGCCAAGTGCGGCACTGTTGCTTTGTATTAACTCTTTGATGAATTCTGCCAGGATTTAAGTGAGATTCACCTGCTCTTACATCTTAGGATCTTTTGGGGATCTCTGCACATTGTGTTAGCAACTTCAAGACAATGGCTTTACCTTTCTGGTTTTCACATGTTGGAAACCTTCACAGCATCACATCTATCTCAGCTCACCTGGCCATTCTTTGGTTTGTAAGCTAACTCTGAAAACCTTTTCCTTTGAGGCTTCTGCTCTCATTCCATTCTTGGTGGACTCTTCCCCCAGAGTGCCTCTGTAGTGAGTGGACACTTGTGTCATTAGGGCCCTGGCAGACCTTGACCTGGTGCAGGTGTGTCACTGCTGCCTTGTGTAG
>NW_007279639.1:0-773 GCF_000164805.1 Carlito syrichta | reverse complement strand
TCCAGAGTCGCCGGGACCTCACGTCAGCCACATGACCGGCAGAGCAGGGACGAGCGCTTGAACTTCAGCCACGTTTATCGACAGCGAGTGATTTTTTTGGTCCAGACTTCCCGGTGCAGGTATCAGGCGTATCTCACAGCTTTGACCAGTAGGGCCCGGCAGAAGCTTCATCAAGCTCGCCACAGGGTAAAGGGCCTAGGACGTCACGCAATATGCAAAAGCCATACGAATCACAAAGTTTACGATGACATGGGCACAAAAGTCATATAACTCACAAGGCTTATGATCACATCGATACTGTGTTATTCAAACTTATAACCACTCAGAAAAGGGGAGTAAAAGGAGATTCACATCTTTCAGTTGAAGGAGCATAGACTACAGGGAAGTCAAGGATCTCCTGAAGCTCCTTACTGGGAGTGCTTAGGTGGTAAGGGGAAGCACGCTTTTCACGAGCTCTCACGAACACGGGTTTGGAACCGTACAGGAGCGCTCGCGCCCCGGCCATGCCCTTCTCTAGGGGCCGTGACCATACGGACAGGCATGACAGTGTCTCTGTGTCAGCTGTGCTATCCTCCTTCCCAAACCAAGGCAAGTTACACAACAAAGGACAAAAGGAAGCAGACATCGGTCACTTTAATGTGGACTCTGTTATAGCAAAATCTATATGTGATTATCATATATATGCGATTATCTATGTAAATAAACAAATACGTACATATATAAATCGTATATGTCCTGTGATTTCTAACCGGCCGAGAACTCCAGATAAAAAG
>NW_007279638.1:0-1001 GCF_000164805.1 Carlito syrichta | reverse complement strand
CAATAAATGAAAAAAATTAGCTAGGCGTGGTCGTGCACACCTGTAGTTTCAGCTACTTGGAAGGCTGAGGCGGAAGGATTGCTGGAGCCCACTTGGTCAACTCTGGGGGCGCTGGGAGCATGCCACTGCACTCCAGCCTGGGTGATGGAATGAGACGCCAACTCAAAAATAAATAAATAAATAAAAAATAAAAGAAAAAGAAAGAAAATTCTAAGATGTTTGTCCTATGGCAGTTATAAACATCAGCTCCACTTTAATAACCTTAAGAAACTAGACAAGTAAAGCGAAAACATTTATTGAAATATGGATAGAAGATAGGGAAACTGATAAGGAAACACAAACCCTGGAGATGAAGTGGGCAATGGATTCTCTCATGAACAGGAGATTTTGAGAACCAGTCTAGAGAATTAATTAGGTTGGGTTTGAGAAGTATTATTGTAAAGAAATGCCATTTGGAGTATAAAAATAAGATCTTGTGAAATCGTGTGTTAGTGGATACTGGTGTAGTGGGTGAGGATGGTGGCTGGGTAGAAAGATATAGTTGATGGGATCATGGTGTATGTCTCTTTGCCATTACTTCTATTTTTCCTTACCTTTACTCTTAGTGGTAATAATAATTTCTGTAGTCTTGAGCAACTCATTTTAACAATCTGATTTTCAATTCTGTCATTTGTAAAACAGGATTAGAAGTACTTATGCTGTAGGCATGATACTTTTGTTGCATTAATAAGTGTGTCTGCTCAGGGGAATGATAGAGCTAATGCATTTAAAAGAGCTACTCACTATACTTAGAGTAAGTGCATACTGAATCAAAAATTAGCCGGGCATGGGAGTGCAAGCCTGTAGTTCCAGCTACTTGGAAGGCTGAGGTGGAAGGATCGCTGGAGCCCAGCAGGTCAAGGCTGCGGTGGCCGGGAGCGGCCACTGCACTCCATTCTGGGTAACACAGTGAGACTCCAACTCAAAAAAAAATTAATATTATCTTTTTTTAAAAATTCACG
>NW_007279637.1:0-778 GCF_000164805.1 Carlito syrichta | reverse complement strand
CCTGCAACCCAGTGTTGACTCCAGGTGCCGTGGCCCAGTTTTTCATCAAAGGGATTGGCCTCTTCCTTTGCCTCATGGGGCCTCCATGGCTTCTCAGATTTGCAATGTGGCAGGGTGTGTTCTGTGCCACTGAAAAGTGAAATCAGGTCATAAGGTGGCAGGCCCTGCCCCTGGTTAAAGAGGTCCTGTTGTGGGGTAGCAGCCACTCCCCAATCATCCTGGCAGCTATCCCAGCAGTGTGCCTGCTCAGATGTGCACTGGGAGCTTTCCCAAGCCTGGCTTGCATTTCACCTTTGTCTGTTGTAAGGTGTGATTGTCTGGTTTGAGTCATTCTTGCCTTCTGGGGAGACACAGGAGGATTGTCAGGTGGGGAGATGAGCAAATCTGTTGTTACTCCTTGCTAAAATTGGAATGTGTACAACCACACCCACACTCAATGGGCACACCTCTTGGGGCTCTTGGAGGGCTTTGTCTTCCATTCTAGAATATTTCTTCTCTTGCTTTTTTCACCTGCCTGTCTATGGCCTCCTCTGTCCTTCCTCCCCATGGTGTTCTGATTTCAGATGCATCTCTTTCTTTCTTGACTTGCCAGGGAGTGATTTGTGTTCTGAGAGAGAGCCTCAGCCTGGGCTGGCTGGTTTTGATAGATGCCTGAGTCCTCTGCCAGCAACTTTTGACTTTTTGGCAAGGACTATTCCATGAAATTGACCGAACCACGAAGAGACCTGAGATGGTTGTTCTTCTTCTCCACCGCATGTGCCTTCCTCTTTGAGGCAGG
>NW_007279636.1:0-739 GCF_000164805.1 Carlito syrichta | reverse complement strand
GGATTTGGGCTTTTATTTTTGGTGATCTGGATTCATCTGCTGAAATTAGGGTTTTGTGGTCTTGCTTTTCCAGCTTCTTTAGGTGGCTGTTAGGTTGTCAATTTCTGTTCCTTCCATTTTCCTCATGTGTGTTTGTAGGGATATAAATTCCCCTCTTATTACAGCTTTTAAGGCATCCCAGAGATTTTGGTAAGATGTTTCTTTATTTTCATTTGTTTCCAGGTATCTTTTGATCTCTATTTTGATGTCATCATTGACCCAGGAGTTATTTAGCATCATGCTGTTTAGTGTCCATGTCTTTGTGGGTTTTGGGGGGACTTTGTTGGTGTCAATGTTTATTTTTATTCCACTGTGGTCCGAAAAGGTGCATGGCAGAATTTCAGTCCTTTTAACTTTGCTTATACTTGATTTGTGTCCAATTATGTGGTCGATCTTAGAATATGTTCCATGTGGTGATGAGTAGAATGTGTATTCTGTGGTCTTTGGATGGAGTGTTCTGTAGGTATCAATTAAGTCCATTTGGTCCAAAGTTACATTGAGGTTCCGGATCTCCTTGCTGATTTTTTGTCCTGATGATCTGTCTAGGGTTGTGAGTGGGGTATTGAAGTCCCCAGTTATGATAGTGTTAGAGCCAATATCTTTCTTTAGTTTTCCAAGAAGCTGCTTTATGAAAGTTGGCGCACCTATGTTGGGTGCATATATATTTAGAATAGATATTTCTTGTTGATGGATTGAGCCT
>NW_007279635.1:0-957 GCF_000164805.1 Carlito syrichta | reverse complement strand
TTTTCTCGTTCTCACTCCTAGAAAGTAACAAAATAAATAGTAGAGGCACACCTCCTGCATTATTTCCTACATGAATGGACTCATGAGAAGCTCCTTGTTGCAATATTCTACTGCCCATGAGCAGTTTAATGAGGTGGTAAGACATGGATACTCTCTCTTACGCTTCTGTAAAAAATATGAGTAGGGAAAATGAATAAAGAACACCCTCTCGAATAAATGGTGCTGGAAAGACAAGACAGTCATATACAGAAGGATGAAACTGGACCCCATTTCTCACCATACATAAAAATCAACTCAAAATGGATTAAAGATTTAAATGTATGACCTGAAACTATAAAAATGCTAGAAGAAAATGTAGGAAAACCTCTGCTGGACATGGTCTAGGCAAAGAATGTATAAGACCTCAAAAGCGTAGGCAACAAAACCAAAACTTAACAAATGAGACTTAAACTGAAAAGCTTCAGCGCAGTGGAAAAAAATGATCAACTAAGTGAAGAGAAAACTTGTTCAATGGGAGAAAATATTTGCAAAATTTCTGTTCAACAGGAGAATGATATCCAGAATATACAAAAAATTCAAATAACCCAACAGAAGAAAAAACCTAAATAACAAACAAAAAATAATTCATTAAAAAATGGGCAAAGTGTCACCCCCCCCTTGGGTCTCCTTCCACTGTGGGAGCTTTCTGTCCTCTCAATAAATCCTGCTTTCTCAAAAAAATAAAAATTAAAAATCAAAAAATGATCAAAGACATGAACGGACACATGCAAATTACCACCCACAAGTATATGAAAAACTGTTCAACATTTCTCACCATCAAGGAAATGCAAATCAAAAACACAATGAGGTATCATCTTTCCCTAGTTTGAATGTCTATTATTAAAAAAACAAAAAGTAACAGATTTTGAAGATGTAGAGAAAAGGGAACTCATATACACTGTAGGAATATTGTTAGAA
>NW_007279634.1:0-690 GCF_000164805.1 Carlito syrichta | reverse complement strand
TGCTTTTCCTCCCAAATACCTACTTAGAGGAAAAGAGTATTTTTAACCAGAAAGTAGAATTATTGTTAACAAGGAATTGAGTTCCAAGATTGTTGAAAAGATAGAGAAAGGGCACCTGGACATTTTGAATGTGTTCAAGTTTCCATGTTGAGACAAATTATGTTTTACTGAAAAGGAATGGCCAGAGTTCAATACCACTGAGAAGCAGAAAGCAGACACTGTAATACTGTAATTATAGTAATTTCTTTCTTTTCTCCCCCTCCCCAATTTTTTGGTTTAAAGAGGTGCTGGTAGAGAGGCGCCCCCACGAGCAGATTATATTTCCCTGTCTGTCTTTTTCTTTTTTTTTTTATTGTGAAGTTGTGGGGTACAGTTAAGGGTTAGGTATACACTTGCATTTCATTCAGGCACCCTGTTGATATGGGGTGTTTCCCTGTTCCCAGATAGATATTTGCTATTGTTAATCCCATCTCCCTCCCCCCACCATAGTTTCCCAGTACAGTCAGTCATTTTCGTATAGTATTGCATTGGATGTTTAAGGTCCATTATATAAGTGAGAACATGTGATACTCGGATCTTTGTTTTTGTGAGAGGTCACTCAGTATTATAGACTCTAGTTCCATCCAGGTTGCTGTGAAATTCATGATTTTGTTCTTTTTTATGGCTGCTTAGTATTCCATCGTGTATATG
>NW_007279633.1:0-933 GCF_000164805.1 Carlito syrichta | reverse complement strand
GATGAGCAAAATTGGAAAAACAGAAGTGCTTACCCTAAACTGTAAGACAAACTAAGCAGTGGCTGTTTATTCACATATTTTCTCTAAATACTTAAGTGTTTATTTATATCATTTATTCTTACAATGCTGGGGTTGCCCTTTGTATTTTGTTTCCTGCTTTTTTAAAATTTGGCATATATCATAAAAGTTCTTTCATATCCTTAATTATGTTTAAAAATACTACTTGATGGTCAGAAGGTATTCTATCATATGGGAGACATTTAAACATTCTATTGTTGACTATTGAGTTTGCTTACTCACTCCTTCAAGCCTCAGCAGAAGTAAAGAAAAAAGATCAATAAACATTCATTTTTATTGTAAAGTATATTCAAACGTGTTTTTTCCTACATGCATCAGGCAAAGTTAGTATCAGATTATACGTTTCACATTTTAATCTACATATATTGTTAAACAGTCCTATTCAGAGTAAATGGGAAACAAATTGCCACAGGTAGATTTTTTTATTTACTAATTTTGCTTGCCAGTCACTTACTTGCATGATTTTCATCATTTACCCAAAGGAAATAATTGGTTGTGTACCTGCTGTTCTTTGCTTTAACCTATTTATTTATAATAAACTTATTGGTAGTTCTTTGGGTCTACTGTGAAAAGTATAGATTAGTAACAGTATATTGGAATATTGGGGACTAATCAGAAGGCGTTTCACCTACTATTTCTGTCTCATACTTTCTACGGCCTCATCACTAATTCTGCTAAAATTTATTTCTCTTTGAAACATTTACTTGTATAATAGTGACTCAGTTATTTTAATTAGAGGGCAAGTAGTGGTATCCTGTATTTTAGCCCATTTATTTTTATCCATAAAATTGGGCTCGTAGTTGTACACTGGGATGATGGAAAGAGTAAGTTCTTTAAAAATATTTAAAGCCTCTG
>NW_007279632.1:0-748 GCF_000164805.1 Carlito syrichta | reverse complement strand
TCTATTCATCATCACATGGAACATATTCTAAGATTGACCACATACTCGGCCATAAATCAAGCATAAGCAAATTTAAAAGGACCGAAATTCTACCAAACACCTTCTCGGACCACAGTGGAATAAAAATAAACATTGATACCAACAAAGTCCCCCCAAAACCCACAAAGACATGGACACTAAACAGCATGATGCTAAACAACTCCTGGGTCAATGACGAAATCAAAACAGGGATCAAAAGATATCTGGAAACAAATGAAAATGAAGAAACATCTTACCAAAATCTCTGGGATGCTCTGAAAGCTGTAGTAAGAGGGGAATTTATATCCCTACAAACACACATGAAGAAAATGGAAGGAACAGAAATTCACAACCTAACAAGCCACCTAAAGAAGCTGGAAAAGCAAGACCACAAAAACCCTAATTTCAGCAGAAGAATCCAGATCACCAAAATAAAAGCCCAAATCCAGGACATAGAAGACAAAAAGATAATACAAAAAATCAATGAAACAAAAAGCTGGTTCTTCGAAAGGGTAAACAAGATTGATGGTCCCCTAGCTAGACTGACCAAGAAAAAACGAGAAAAAAACCAAATAAGCATAATCAGAAACACAAAAGATGAAGTCACATCTGACCCTGAAGAAATACAAAAGATCATTTAGAGACTACTACGTACACTTGTATGGAAACAAACTTGAAAACCATAAGGAAATGGAGGACTTTCTGACATCACACAACCTACCTATGTTGG
>NW_007279631.1:0-835 GCF_000164805.1 Carlito syrichta | reverse complement strand
CATTGCATTCCTGAATACACAGGTAAATGATACCACCATTCCTTTCCTACTTATGCTAAGCAAACCCAAGAAGCACAAGAATTTCATGCCTCTTTGAGGAAAAAGAGACCGATTGATAGCTGAATCTATATCTAAAACAAATCCCTGGAGTTGCCACCAAGAGCTTACAGATTTGGAAATCATATTCTTTTCTCACTAAGAAAGAAAACAGAAATTCTTTTGTCAATTGGAAATTCTTAGTTACTCTAGAAAGAATCGTCCTTCTACATACATGTTGTTTTCTTTAAAGAAAAGAAAACCTAGTTATACATAAGCTTTTGGTCACAATTCAAAATATCTATTTGACATTTCTTCTCCCTGATGCCTTTTCTTTCAAGAAAATCACACACACACACACACACACACACACTCCAACAGGAGAGATATGCATTATATAATATATATTCTGTATGAATTAGAAGATTCTTCCTCCCTTTAGTTCACATAGCACAAAAAAACACATATTGACTTGCATGTTTTCTATCCATCGTTAGCCTTTATTTTAAAATTAGACAGCTGGCTTAACATTTTATGGAGAAAAGGTTAGAAGCCCTTAACAACAGTAGCAAATCAGTAAGAGCATTGTAAAATATAGAATCACAGTATCATTATCACAGAAATTCTCTAAAATGTCTCCTTTTAAATTGATTGTAAAGTAATACTATCAGTTATAAAAGTAAAACTATTTTGTCATCCATGTTTGGAAAAGTTCAAGTCCATTTGCATTCATGTAATCTCAAAGAAAACATGAAAAAAAGGCCGTACTACCCAAATGGATCAATTTTTTTTCTTTCTT
>NW_007279630.1:0-555 GCF_000164805.1 Carlito syrichta | reverse complement strand
GCCGGGTCTCAGTGGCTCAATCTGTAATACCAGCACTTTGGGAGGCCAACGCGAGTAGATTGCCTGAGCCTGAGGGTTCGAGACCACACTGTGCATCTGGGTGAGACCTTGTATTTCCAATAAATGAAAAAAATTAGTTAGGCGTGGTCGTGCACACCTGTAGTTTCAGCTACTTGGAAGGCTGAGGCAGAAGGATTGCTGGAGCCCAGTTGGTCAACTCTGGGGGCGCTGGGAGCATGCCACTGCACTCCAGCCTGGGTGATGGAATGAGACGCCAACTCAAAAATAAATAAATAAATAAAAAATAAAAGAAAAAGAAAGAAAATTCTAAGATGTTTGTCCTATGGCAGTTATAAACATCAGCTCCACTTTAATAACCTTAAGAAACTAGACAAGTAAAGCGAAAACATTTATTGAAATATGGATAGAAGATAGGGAAACTGATAAGGAAACACAAACCCTGGAGATGAAGTGGGCAATGGATTCTGTCATGAACAGGAGATTTTGAGAACCAGTCTAGAGAATTAATTAGGTTGGGTTTGAGAAGTATTATTG
>NW_007279629.1:0-785 GCF_000164805.1 Carlito syrichta | reverse complement strand
TTCCACCTCAGGCTCCAAGACACTGGAATGACAGATGTGAGCTCCTTTAAATTGTTTCAAACTCTTGCTTTCAACTCAAACTTTCTTTTGAACACATTTTCTTTCAAACATTCCAGCAGCGTTCATTTTTCCCATCCAACTGGCAGTTCAGTCAGTCTTGAGTAAGGGGGATGGACAAGTGTCTTGGAGGATCACCAAAAGGATATAGCAAAATGTTAACTAGAGGAGACCAAGAATACTGTGAAAGACAAGGAGGGTTTGGTATAAAAGCACTATTTTCAAGAGATGCTACGTTTCACTGAAAAAATATTAAGGATTACATGAGAAACTGGGGCACTTGTCATTACCCAGAGAGATGAAACGTGGATATTTTTTCTCTGTCTGGCTTCCATCCAAAAATATTTCCAAAAGAATGATGGCCACTCATCATAAAGCTAATTCCAAAAAAAGGATACAAAGTAGGCAGTGAGCTCAATGGTAATATCAATTGCATGCTAGTATGTTAGCCTCAATATCATTGACCAGAAAAATCAAATAATCTGAACTCCTCAGTATAATGTCATTTCATTTTTATCATGAAAGCAATGAACCAAAATGTGCCAGACATGTGGAAACAGATATTAGTCTGGAGTTTTTTTCTTTTCACAAAATTGGGCAAATAAAACACCTATATAAATTTTCATTTACTTTTACATTTAACATTATGTCTATAGAAATATTACAATGTTGTCAACTACTCTTTTAATAATTTTGATAAATACCTAACAATTATCAAAGAAATAAGA
>NW_007279628.1:0-625 GCF_000164805.1 Carlito syrichta | reverse complement strand
GTGGGCCAACTAGCCATGCTTAGCAATAACCTCCAGGATGAAGGCTTGTATGTTGGGTCCAGCACCTCGTCCATCACACCCACCTTGTCCAGCCTCAGCTTTTTCGCAGCCAGACTTGGACCAGACCTAGTATGTGGCCAGCACACACAGAATGATGCGCATCTCCTCACTGCAGTGCATCTCGGAATGGGCGTCCAGCATGGCTTCGCCTTAGCAGTACTCCATGCGGTCAGCTCGCATCATCACCAGATCCTTCTACTCGGGCCACATGGCTCACCAGGGGCTCCAAGGGCCCGCCAACACTGCCCGGCACTCCAGCACCTGCTGCCCCAGCTGGACGCTAGCACCAGGGCCAATGTGCAGCCAGCCGCCAGTAGCACCTTCTGCACCAGCAGGCACATGCTGGGTCAGGGGTGGGGCAGGCCTGACCCAAGAGCCAGCGCCTGTGACTTCAGCTACAGGTCAGTGGACAGCCTGCCCACCCAGATCACATCTCCTCTGGGCACTGCCAACTCTGGGCTCCAGCCCTTATGCTTGCTCGCCAAGTTTGTCTGCTGGCAGAACCTGCTCCGTTGCATGGCCAGGCAGCCCCGTGCACCCAACAACTCCAGGCTCACCAATGACC
>NW_007279627.1:0-468 GCF_000164805.1 Carlito syrichta | reverse complement strand
CTATAGACATCAATATTATGAAAAAGCCGCTTCCTTTTCCATGGTTATGACAATATGAAGTAGTTTCAAGACTGAAATGTAACTCTTTTTGTGCAAAACAAACAATATCTTTGTTGATGGAAGTATTTTACTAGAATTCGGTGTAGATAAATACAAAAATTTTGAAGTCGGCCATTGTAGTCTGGTTTCAAGCAAGGCAAAATCTGTGCCCTAAGTCATTCAAGGATGCTACAGCTGCAGGGAGTGGTGTGTGTAGGTCCAGGAAGAAGAAAAAGGAATAAATGACACATCAGAAACTAAGGTGGCAACAATAAAACAATGCATGCTCCCACCCAGCTCATGGAATTGTTTACAAGAAGCACACACCTCAATAGTTGTCAGTGTTTGTGACAACTTCTTATCAGTAATCATCTCTAGATATCTAACTGTTACCGAGCAGGGCAAAACGAAATCAACATTTCCAAATGA
>NW_007279626.1:0-822 GCF_000164805.1 Carlito syrichta | reverse complement strand
TATTACACTATTAGCCCTAAACTCAAAGAAGTTGATAGGTTTGTCATTCTTTTAACAAGGGGAACATTTTTTTTCACAGCATAAGAAGAAAGCTAACTGGAATTAACTTATACTTTATTTTTAAAAATCAGTGCATGCCTAGAGGCCAAATAGTAGAATTGTCAAACCATTAGAAATTTTCTAAATCAGAATGAAAACAAATACCAAGGAAAAATAAATATGCCCTTCTGAACTGTGTGTAATTGGGTTCAGAGAAAACTTTCTAATTTTATTTGCTTTCATTTTTATGCTACTTCACAATCACCCCAAGTTGCTAGGCAACAAAATTATTATGGAACTGGCTCAGAATTTGCTGTATAGTAATCAGTCTCCGTGACTGAAAACACAGAGAGAATGTCAATGAGGGAGAAAGGTTTTATTCTCCTGAATCTAGATAAAGCACATGAAAATTTGCTCCTGTCCACAGGAGATTCTTACTCCTTGTCAAAGGAACAATAGGCAGCATTTATAAAAATATGATCTTTGTGCACATTGCTAGGTTACTTCATTTTAAGTCTTTTTCTTTACAATGCAAAATGATTTTTAAATACCAAGAGAGATAAGCAATAAGGAGTAGTGAAAATGGGAAGCTGATAGTGTCATTAAGGCATTGACTATAGTAATAAATATATTAGATTACATGAAGATAAAAGATATTTGAATACTAGCCAAGAAAGGGCTCCAGTCAGCCACAAACTACAGTGAGACACTGCCAGTTTTAAAATCTCCTTTTCGTTTTTCTGAGTTTCTCAAAGTGGGCAATTTAGTGCTGACCCTAAAATG
>NW_007279625.1:0-1066 GCF_000164805.1 Carlito syrichta | reverse complement strand
GAACATTTTTTAACGGAGTCTGTCAGATGTTACTTTAGCATTTTTTTAAAATCTCAACTTAGCTTGCATCTTCTTACATATGCTTTGTAGGGCCATACTTGAAATGGAACATTGTTTTCCATGAAAAGACCAGCAAATCTGGGCTATTCACCTTGGTGTATTGTTTTGATTGACTATTGTACTATGAACAGTCTCATATTTTGCGTTACATAAATTTAATTTATAAAAATTCCTCCAAATTAATGAAAAATATTTCACCTAATACGCTGGTATTTCTCACTTAGCAGTAGCTTAACTTTACTGAATTCCTTAATTTTATTCATATTCAACTATTTTTCCTGATGACAAATTGAAGAAGAAGCTATGTCTTGATAACTCTATCCATCTCTTTGCCCGTTCCTTTTCTTACTCCTCTAAAAGGGGTGGGATATAATCTGCTTGTTTCTAATTAGTTGGCTACCTTTGCTCGTAGGCAGGCTTGCTGGACATTAATCACCATGTGCAAGCCATGGGGCTCTCTTCGCTCTTGTTTCCACCTCTGTGAAGGTTTATGCCTTTTCACCATGCAGCAGAGTTGGAATGCTGAGCCAGGGCCTGATTTCTTCCAGTAACCCCTGCCATGTTATCTGATGGCTGTGAAGGGTAAGAAATGCCCCCCTCAGCTGGGATCGGTGGTTCAGCCTGTAATTCCGTGCCTTGGGAGCCTGAAGTGAGTGAACTGCCAGAGTCCGTGGCTTCGAGACCTACCTGGACAACTTGGCGAGACCTCACCTCTACAATAAATAAAAAAAATTAGCCAGGCATGGTAGCGTGTGCCTGTAGTTCCAGCTACTAGGAAGGCTGAAGCAGAAGGATCGCCGGAGCCCAGCAGATTGAGGCTGTGGTGACCGGGAGTGTGCCACTGCATTCCAGTCTGGGCGACAGAGAGACACTCCAACTTAAAAAAGAAAAAAAAAAAAAGAAATGCCCCCCTCATGGGCCTTGAACCTCAGCTTCACATTCCACGTGGGTTAAAGTTCAAGGCAACACATGAGTTAGAAAACTTTCGAAAGGGGAAAGTTTATTC
>NW_007279624.1:0-777 GCF_000164805.1 Carlito syrichta | reverse complement strand
GATCTCCTTTTGCTAAGGGAACTGCTCCTCCCCACATACCCTGTTCAATTTCTTGTTCTGCAAGAGCTTTATGGGTATTGCACTCAGTTTACTCCTCAACAACCTCCTGCAAACAAAACTCTTCCTCAGACTCTGTTTTCAGGAAACTCAACCTCAGGAAAAGCTATCTATACATTCTCTGTTACATTTCTAAATGCAGCAATCTACTGAGCCCTTCAAGATGCCTTTCAGATTAAACAAGTTCTCATTTAAGAATGAATAAGCTGGGGTTTGATCCAATCTTCTTTTCATAAAGTCCACTGGAATGAACGGACAGTATGCCATGATCTAATAGCTCATAGGAGGCAGAGTTTTCCATTTCAAGCAGTGTGATTCAAGCAATTATGCAGCAATTATTTAACTTTTAGCACAAATAATGGAATATACTCTACAAATTGTCACCTTTTCTAAGTGTGACAATTGTGTGCCAGAAAACTACCAAATACTAAGATAAATTTCTCATTTGCAAGATTGCAAATTCCATCTCTTCAGAGTCATTTAATCACAAGTGTTTTTGGAGGGACTTTCATGCACCCCACACTGGATGTGACAGGGGCCGTGGTGAAAACACTTAGCATGGCCTCTCTTCACAAAGAGCTTGAAATCAGGAGGGGATTCAAGAAGTATATTCATCATCAAATATAGGAAAACAGAATTTGCGTTCGACACTGTGGTTTTCTAACTGCCAGATACTGTTGATTGCTCAAATCTTTTTGCCCGCAGAGTTCTCTTTTTTTT
>NW_007279623.1:0-468 GCF_000164805.1 Carlito syrichta | reverse complement strand
AAAGAACAAAGTTGGAAGACTAACATACTCAATTTCAAAACACAATATATGGGTACAGTAATCAAGTCAGTGTGGTATTGGCAAAATAATAAATAAATATATCATTGGAGCAGAACAGAGAGTCCAGAAATAGACCCCATGAATATAGTCAATTAATTTTGACAAAGTAGCAAAGATAATACAGCACAAATAGTGCTGCATGTGAAGGCCTTTTCAGATGTTACACCAAAGCCATGGTCTATCAAAAGAAGAACAAAATTAATATGATACATTTTATTATACTTAAATTTTCCTTTGTGTGAAAGACACTGTCAAGAGAATGAAAACACAAGCCACAGATTAGGAGAAAATATTTATAAAAGACATCTTGATAAAAAACATCTTACCCAAAAAACACAAATAACGATTCAAACTCAACAACATAAAAATAAGAAAAATGATTTAAAAATGGGCCAAAGACCTTAACAG
>NW_007279622.1:0-723 GCF_000164805.1 Carlito syrichta | reverse complement strand
ATGTATAAATGACATACAAGTCTGAAAAAAAGGTTCTATCAATATTACCTTTTTTAAAAAAAAAAATTTAGCATAAAATTGTAAACACATATTACTATACACGATATTTTTGGAATCAAATATCATTATGACAAATAACAAGATTTAAAGAAATACAATATTTGAATATAGATTGGCATGGACTTTCCAAAAACTCACTATAATTTATTCCTTCTTGCAATAGGCTGAGGGTCTGTGTCACCCCCAAATTCAGGCATTGAAACCCTACTCTCCAGTTTGATGGCATTTGTAAATGAAGCCTTTAGGACAGAATTGGGGTTAGATTAGGTTATGAGGGTTGGCTCTCAAGATGAGATTAATGCACTTATAAAAAGAGAAAAAGAGCCGGGCTCGGTGGCTCAGCCTGTAATCCCGCGCCTTTGGGAGGCTGAGGTGAGTGGATTGCCTGAGCCTGCGGGTTTGAGACCTGCCTGAGCAGCGAGACCTCATCTCTACAATAAATCAAAAAATTAGCCGGGCGTGGTAGCGCGCGCCTGTAATTCTGGCTATTCAGAATGCTGAGGCGGAAGGATCGCCAGAGGCCAGCAGGTCAAGGCTGCGGTGGCCGAGAGCGGCCACTGCACTCCAGTCTGGGCGACAGAGTGAGACTCCAACTCAAAAAAAAAAGAGAAAAATGGCTGGATGCAGTGGCTCCAAGATTGTAATCCCAATACTTTGGGAGGA
>NW_007279621.1:0-1024 GCF_000164805.1 Carlito syrichta | reverse complement strand
GGTGCACGCTACCACACCTGGCTTTTTGTTTGTTTGTTTGTTTACTGTATAGACAAGGTCTTGCAAGTTGCCTGGGTTGGTCTTCAACCCGTGGAATTAGACAATTCACTTGCTCTGACCTCCCAAAGTGCTGGGACTACAGGCTGAACCACCGAGTCCGGCCAGTACTCACAGTTTGATGCAATACAACTGTCAAGACATGTATTCCACTGCTCGAAGTCATTTTTAAGTTTGATAATTGGGCTGCCTTTAAGTACTTCTGTGTTTTCTGTTTCACCGTTTCCACATCAGGAAAACATTTCCCTTTGAGGACTTTTTTTCATTGAGGAAAAAAATAGTCGCTGGGGCCAAGATTAGGTGAATAGAGAGGGTGGGGGAATGGGGTTCATGGTCATAAACTGATGAACACTCCACGTGGTGTGAGCAGGTGTACTCATAAGTCACCCATCAGGAAACAGGCAAACACATTAAAAAAAAAAAAAAATTCACCGAAGCTGAACACAGCCTCTTGCAACAAAGTTAATTGCTAACTGATGTTGATGGGTTCCTAGGATACTTATCTAGTGGAGGAACCCCCCAAAAATAATTCTGGCTGTTAAAAAAATCTTGTCATTTATGCCTTTCATGTATCCTATGTTTTTCTCATTATACTCCATTCTTTATTGAATAATGATCATTAATTTCTCTATCAGATTTACATTTACATGCTCTGTAATTTTCATTTCATCTGTATATATTCTGCTCTTTCATTTATTGCTTTCATTTATTGTTTTTTTAATTGTCAAAATGTGGACATAATTTTTACACTTGGGGTTGACGAAATAACTGTATATAATTACAAGTGTTATTACTTATGTCAAATTTGTACGTTTTCCAAATTCTTATCTTTGCAGCAAAATTTTAAGAAATATTCAAAACATGCAAAGTACAATGTATGAAATTGTATGAAATGTGTGAAAAGCATTAAAAGAAATGCTTCCTTTTCAATCATTTAATTTAGAGTACAGGATGGTGCTGAGTTCAT
>NW_007279620.1:0-773 GCF_000164805.1 Carlito syrichta | reverse complement strand
AAGAGAATAGCTATTGTCTGTGTTTTTGATTCCAGCCTCCTGGTGGGGCGTGATGGCTTCTCACTGTGGTGTGGTTTGCATTTCTATGCTGCCTGAGGACACTGGCCATGTCTTCTTGTGCGTCTTGGTCACCTGTACATCTTATGAAGAAATGTCTGTGCAGATACTTTGCCCTTTTTCCTTTTTTTCTGAGTCATGGTCTTTTTCTGTTGCTCAGGCAGCGATGATCTAGATATGTCCCTTATCTGATATTTGCAAATATCATATCCCATTCCATGGTCTGTCTTGCTGCTTTCACAATGGTGCCCAGATTAGTCAGCTTGGACTGCTGTCACAAGGGGCCATGAACGGAGTGGCTTGAGTGACAGACATGTATGTCCTCACAGTTCTGGAGGCTGGAAGTTCAATACCAAGGTGCTGGCAGGACTAGTCTCTTCTGGTTTATAGATGGTGATCTCCTCCCTGTCCTCGCATGGTTGACCTCTGTGGGTGCCTCTGTCCTGATCTCCTCCCCCTCCTCTTTTTTCTTCTTTTTCTTTTCTTTTTTTTAGTAGAGGTCTCACTCTGTCGCCCAGGCTGGAGGACAGTGTCATGCTCACAGTCACCCCAGTGTTGATCTGCTGGGCTCCGGTGATCTTTCTGCCTCAGCCTTCCAGGTAGTTGGAAGTACAGGTGCATGTCACCACGCCTGGCTAATTTTTGATTTAATGTAGAAACGAGGCCTTGCAAAATTGCCCGGGCTGGTCTCAAACCCGTGGGCTCAGGCAATCCAC
>NW_007279619.1:0-817 GCF_000164805.1 Carlito syrichta | reverse complement strand
TGGCTTGTTGACTTGTTTCATTTACATTGTCAAATTTGTATGTGCAATTTGTGTCCTCTCCTTTTTTCTTGTGATCTCGTTAGAGTTTTTGTCAATTTATTGACTTTAATGAAGTACCAACTAGTTTAATTGGTTTTCTCTATTGTTTTTCTGTTTTTAATTTCATTCTTTCCTTGCTTTTATTTTCACTGTTTTCTTCCTACTGCTTGCTTTGGGTTTATTACATTCTCCTTTCTCTAGCTTCTTAAGGTGCGACCTTAGAATTTGAGTTGAGAATCTTCTTTTTGAATGTATGCATTGAGTGCTGTGCATTTCCAAGAGCACTTGAACAGAAGGTGTAATCTGCTGCAGTTGGGTGGAATGTTCTACAAACATTAGATACTATTGATTGATGATGCTATTGAGTTCTTTTGTGTCCTGGCTGGTTTTCTTGATTGGTTGTTCTATTAATTGTCAAGAGAAGTTTGTTGAAGTACCCAGTTATACATGTGAATTTCTCTCTTCTTTCTTTAGTTCTTTCTGGTTTTTTTGTATATATTTTTCCTCTTTGTTATTTGGTGCATACACATTTAAGATTGCTATGTCAATCAGCCTGGTGTGGTAGCGCATGCCTGTAATTCCAGCTACTTGGAAGGCTGAGGCGGAAGGATTGCCGGAGCCCAGCTGTTCGAGGCTGCAGTGACCAGGAGCAGCCACTGCACTCCAGTCTGGGTGACAGAGTGAGACTCCAACCCCCCCCCCAAAAATATTTCTATGTCTTCTTGGCAGATTACGTTTATCATTATATAATTTTTCTTTCGGGTGATTTTCTTTACCT
>NW_007279618.1:0-733 GCF_000164805.1 Carlito syrichta | reverse complement strand
AACATTAGATACTATTGATTGATGATGCTATTGAGTTCTTTTGCGTCCTGGGTGGGTTTCTTGATTGGTTGTTCTATTAATTGTCAAGAGAAGTTTGTTGAAGTACCCAGTTATACATGTGGATTTCTCTCTTCTTTCTGTAGTTCTTTCTGGTTTTTTTGTATATATTTCTCCTCTTTGTTTATGTGGTGCATACACATTTAAGATTGCTATGTCAATCAGCCTGGTGTGGTAGCGCATGCCTGTAATTCCAGCTACTTGGAAGGCTGAGGCGGAAGGATTGCCGGAGCCCAGCTGTTCGAGGCTGCAGTGACTAGGAGCAGCCACTGCACTCCAGTCTGGGTGACAGAGTGAGACTCCAACCCCCCCCCAAAAAAATATTTCTATGTCTTCTTGGCAGATTACGTTTATCATTATATAATTTTTCTTTCGGGTGGTTTTCTTTGCCTTGAAGATTACTTAATCTAATAATATAGATATTTCTACTTCTCTTTGATTTATGCTTTAATAAGTGTCTCATTCTGTCTTATTTTCATCCCATCTGTCATATTTGAATATTGGTGAATATTTGTAGATCTTATATAATTGTGTCTTTTAAATATACTGCGTCTCTGTCTTTTTATTTTATTTTATTTTGTTTTTGAGTTGGAGTCTCACTTCATTGCTCAGTCTGGAGTGCAGTGGCATACTCATGGACACCCCAGTGTCAACCTGCTGGGCTCAGGTGATCCTT
>NW_007279617.1:0-733 GCF_000164805.1 Carlito syrichta | reverse complement strand
CATATGAAATAAATTTAATAATTTTTCACAGTTGACTGTTTGTTACCCTCATACAGTTTTATTTTGGTTCTCTTTTCTTTAAGTAGATCATATTGTATCTTCAGAATCATGAGTATTTTCTACTAAAGTATTTTATTTTGTTATTTATTGATCAAATCCAGAGAAATTTCATTTCAGTTACTTTATTTTCATCACTAACATTTTCATAGTGTTTAAAAATTTATTTTGTTTATATTATCATTTCTTTTGAATTCCTTTATTTTTAATGTACTTCTATAAACACAGCTGTCTTATAATTTTGTAATTGCTTATGTTTTCTGAGTCCTTCTATATTCACAGATTTTTGTTTATTATGGGTCACATTTTTTCTTCTTTTCATTCAGAAATCAGATATTCCATATTTTTAAAGTTACTTTGTTGAGGGCCTAGGTCCTAATATCTTTCTTTTAAGATTGTTTGCTTTTTTTGGTAAACAATTAAGCTAATTACAAATTAGTCTAATCCTTTTTAGCACTCTTTAAAAGTTTTTTATATGGCTGATCTTTGATGACCTTCTCTTTGCAAATAATTTATCCCTCAGACTTCTCCATTGAATGTCCTGGATGACCACAAGGGATTCTTTTTTCTTTTTCTTTTGAAAGTTCAAAAGTGTTCTTAAAATTTTTTCTAATCCTCTGTGAGTGATGGGAGTTCTTATTCTTACAACTTATGCTTTATTCTTCATAATTTTTGT
>NW_007279616.1:0-571 GCF_000164805.1 Carlito syrichta | reverse complement strand
GAGGTGGAAGGATCACTTGAGCCCAGCAGGTCGAGGTTGCGGTGGCCGGGAGTGGACACTGCACTCCAGTCTGGGTGACAGAAGTGAGACCCCAACCCAAGGAAAAAAAAAAGAAAAGTGAGGGGAGATGGCATGTTGCATGGTGAGAGCAGAAGAGAGAGAAGCAAGAGCTGGAAGGGAAGTGGTACCAGACTCTTTCAAACAACTAACTTTCACATGAACTAGCAGAACAAAAACTCACTCATTACCATGAGAAGGACAAGGTATTCATGAGAAATCCACTCCATGGCCCAAGCACCTCTCATTACGCCCTACCTCAAACATTGGGAATCACATTTCAACAAGAGATTTGAAGGGGGCAACTATTCAAAATATACCGCTTTTATAAACACTGTGTTAAGTTTTGAGAACAAAGAATAAGATATAAATCATGATCTCAACAAAACTGTGGTCTAAATAGGGAGATGTATATTCATCAAAGTAGGGTAAGTGCTAGATGTATGGTAAGTGCTAGGGTCGTGTCTTTCCGGAAATGGTTCAACATCGCCAATCCCATATACTTATCTAGAAC
>NW_007279615.1:0-691 GCF_000164805.1 Carlito syrichta | reverse complement strand
TATTCAATAGTACAAGACGAGTCTATTTCTTGCTTATAAGATGAAGAAAGCTTTCACAAGTACAAGCTACCCAAAATAATGTTTAGTTTGTCCATGGTGAGAGAACAACAGTTTTGCTGCAATGAACCACATGCTCACCAAGACTGGCATGGAGAACAATATCAGGACAGGCAAAGAAAAAGGAAGAAGTAGAGGGAAGAAAGAAGGGAAGTAGAAAGGAAGAGAAGGGGGGGAGAAAGGATACTGTCATTCTCGGAATAGATACAAGGACATCCATGTAACAGCCTCATTACTGAGGACTTAGCTTTACCAATGCCACTCTGGCTCTCATGACTTAGTATAAATATAGATTAATTAAGGTTCCATTTTTGCAAAGTACATGAGTTTGATTAAAATGGATATTGCATTTAATTTGTTAGGCAAATTGATACTGCATCTATAATTAGACATTCCATCATATTAGAAGACTACTTTATCAACATGTATGCAGTAACTCATTATTTTAATTTCCCTAAACTATATCTCTGGAACTGCCACAAGAAAAACTGGTTTTAATAAAACACAGGATTATGTGGTGTTAGATGATTACTCCCAAAATACATTCAAGTGGGTCTGCTATGCACACTTACATAGAAATCTGTACCCAGAAAAGCTCATGGTTAAAAAATAAAGCATAAATTTAGTGTAAGGG
>NW_007279614.1:0-780 GCF_000164805.1 Carlito syrichta | reverse complement strand
GGGGGTTATCTGATCCATCGCTGTGAACCCTCTTTTAAAACATACAAGGCACTTATATTTCCAGTATTGAGTCAGATTAGTGCTGTAACTTCTCTTATGCCAAGTGAGAAGCTTGAAAAGAAAGATTTCCTGAAAGTTAGAGGAAACACAACTTTGCTCTTTTTCTTGTTTATGACTAAAAAGGGTCAAGATTAGAGAAAAAGCAACAGCAGATGTAAGTTTTGTGTGGGTCATGGAAGCAAACGAGGGAGAGAACACAGTGTGTGGGCTAGAAGCCCGGGTGGTGGAGACCATCAGACTCTGACCCTCTGGCTGTCTGGGCCTCAGTTTCCACATCTGTGAAGTGGGACTCCAAGAAGTACTTGCCTCATAAAGTTCTTTTGGCAAATGAGCTGATCTTTCTGACATATTTAAACAATACCTGGGACACACCAAGCGTAACACACTTCAGCGTTGTAAAATAAACCAAGTGATATAGAATAAGAAACAGACACCTCTTTAAAGCAGCAAAATATGAGCTTGTTCAACTTTTTAGCCTAGACTATAAAATTAATGTTGGAAAGGCCAGCAATTTAGAAAATATGAAGAAATTATCTAATCAAACTTCATATAAGATTCTAGGTTTTTTCTATCTTCTCCTTCCCGCCCAAACACTCAAATCTTTCTTAAAGAAAAAAAATAAAGTCATTTTCAGATTGCTTTCTCAATCGAATTTATATTTTCTCTCAAAAAAAATTTTTTTTGGTTTGGTAAATTAGAAAATGAATTATATAACTTCTG
>NW_007279613.1:0-775 GCF_000164805.1 Carlito syrichta | reverse complement strand
TGTAGAGATGAGGTCTCGCTGCCCAGGTGGGTCTCGAACCCGCGGGCTCAGGCAATCCGCTCACCTCAGCCTCCCAAAGGTGCGGGATTACAGGCTGAGCCACCAAGCCCGGCTAAACTTTTAATATATTTAAACCACTATGTTTAGATCATGCAATTCTCTTGTTTTCTTATTTTCTCTCATCGTTATTGTCTAACTCGATAGTTCCTTGAATTCACCATTGTATTCTAATTTCACAGCCTTTTCCTATTTTCTTTCCTTTGCCAATACAGCCAATTACCTCAATCTCTAAGTGAATCCTCGTTCATGCCAGACATTCAGGCAACTGAAATATAATTATGGCCCCACTCAGGGGATTTTTAGTCAAAATTCAGATGAATTCTCAGGGCAAACTCACCATATAAATAATGGAATAAATCTAGCATAACACACACCAAAACACATTAGAGGATAAATTTAAGGAGAGCATGAATTCTTGAATCCTGTTGATCCAGGTCAACAACAAAAAAAGGACTCACCCATAGCCTGTTCTCAATTCCTGTTTTCATGAATAAATATATTTCTCAACCCCCAATGCCTTAGCGGGCTTCCCTCCATAAAATCCTTCTGTGATTCCCCATTCTAATTTTAACTTAACCTGACCTGTGCACTTATTAAGTCCCCAGTCTCACTGGTCATTGTGCTCACTTCTCTAATGACACTAGAGTTTTATTGACTTAATTGCAATTCTCTGAATCTACCCTGCTTGCTCCCATTGCTACTTTTGGTCAAGCTG
>NW_007279612.1:0-537 GCF_000164805.1 Carlito syrichta | reverse complement strand
AGGGACAGTGGAGGTGGGTGGGGCTGCAGGCCTCCCCTCCCACTCTCCTATGGTAAAGGAGATCTCTGGTGGGGAGGTACGGAACTGTCTCTTCCCCAGGCATGTACTCTTACTGGGGTGACACATCCAGGCCTATCTTGGAATGGAGTTCTCCTATTGTAACTGATGTCCAGGCTCCAACTGTATTTGTCCCTTCCAGTTTTAGTCCAGCTGTGTGGGCCTGACATTCAAAGGATTTCTGGGAAGGAGGGGGTTTGTGTCAGCCCCAGACTTACCACTGATCTCTTTGGAGTTCTTCCTCCTCCCTTTTGGCCTCATGCTTTGTCCCACAGCTGGAGCAGGGTAGGGGATGGGGCGCCTGGAACTCAGCACTCATCAGGTCCCTCTGAAGTTTGTGCTCTCAGGATATTGCCTTTGGGCCATGATCAAGCCCTGAATATTTTGATCCATCAGTCACAGAGATTGGATCTGTTGGTCCTGAACTTGCCTGTCCCGCCTTCAATATGGTGGTGGGTGCCTCTGTTGTCCTCTTCTGTG
>NW_007279611.1:0-809 GCF_000164805.1 Carlito syrichta | reverse complement strand
GTCTCACTCTGTAGCCCAAACTGGAGGACTGGAGTGCAGTGGCCACTCCTGGCCACCACGGCCTCGACCTGCTGGACTCCACCAATCCTTCCACATCAGTCTTCCAAGTAGCTGGAACTGCTGGCACGCGATACCACACCCAGCTAATTTTTGATTTATTGTAGAGATGAGGTCTCGCCAAGTTGCCCAGGTGGATCTCGAACCCGTGGGCTCAGGCAATCCACTCACCTAAGCCTCCCAAGACGTGGGATTACAGGCTGAGCCACCGAATCCAGCTCAAAATCATGTTAATGATTCTAAAGTAGGTATACATAACTGTTCATGAGTATGTTCTTGATTAGTGAAACATCAGTTGTGTTTATATGTATTTGTTACCTATATGAGGTCCTTTTGATTTCAGAAGGAGCGGGTAAAGGCCAGCTTGCACATTTCTTCTGCTTTTTCTTACTTTTATATTCAGACAGAAAATGTGAAAAGGGCCATCCTTTTATCATATCAGTAGCTAGAATAGTCTGCCAAACTTGGTAAGATTGCTTGTCAATAGGGAGAAAATCTTGCTGTAGATTTTGAGTAAGATGTTAAAATGTGTGTGTGTGTGTGTGTGTGTGTGTGTGTGTGTGTGTTTTTGTGTGTGTGTGTGTACACTCACACTCCACTTTGAATGTCAGTGTTGTATTTTTAGGCATATGCAGGCTTAATGGTTTGCCTGTCTGTATCATTTCTTCAGGAATGACAGCTTAACAGTTTTCCCAGTTGGATTGTGTTAAAATCTTTAAAGGCTGCATGCACAAGAACATATATCTCATGTT
>NW_007279610.1:0-766 GCF_000164805.1 Carlito syrichta | reverse complement strand
TTCCCAACTTATATACCATTTTCTATACCCTCCAGCAAATGTGATAATCACTCACTGGGGGCGTACAAGTTTCGTGCTTTACAAACTATGCATCACAAGACCACCACAAGATCTGCAATTTCCAAGCAAACAATTCAAATTCCATGATGCCTGCCGTGCTTACATCAAGGTCACAGGTGCACAATTTCAATACAAATCGTTCAAAGTGTTTTCCATAATGTTCAACGAATCATTCATATTATACTCTTTGCTCTATACCCTGATTAATACAAAAAACTTTCCTGAGTTAACTCTAGGTTCAATCCAAGTTCACTGATTCCCAATATTTTTAACGATTAATATTATCAACTTAACACTATACTATAATCTATAAGTTTAGTTAAATGACTTAACTGTCAGTTATACTATTAACCTATTATGATTGAACATAATGCCTTATAACTCAGTTAAAACTTATTCTTAAACTACAAAACTTTACTATAATTCATGTTTCATATGTCTAAACTTTAATTTTTATATAATCTAATGATTGGACTTTAATACTATGCTATATCTCATTAAGCCAATACCTCATCATTAATTCTTTTATAAATCATATAGTAACGATTACACTTGAATAATGTAGCAAAAGGAAACAAAACAGCAAGCATAAATTTATGCAACTATGAGTGTATATGTATATATTTTATCCTAACAAGTCTACTCTAAAAATCAAATAGTAGCTGTCACACTCTGAACAAGGAAATGCAGGGTTGCCAAGATGGCG
>NW_007279609.1:0-792 GCF_000164805.1 Carlito syrichta | reverse complement strand
AAAAAATGGATACAGAAAGTTGTAAAGAGAGAATAAGAAAGCAAGAATTTTGTTATTTCTGTAAAAGAACAAAGTTTTCTGGATTATTATACAAGGGTTTCATTACCTGTTGAATATTCTGCCTGGGAGAAAAAGAGTCACAGTCTTCTTAAAATAATTTCCTGTGTTTCATTTTGTCTTATCAGGGTCTTTGATTACTTAAGAAAACTTAATATTAAACTTAACATTAAAAAAAGACATAACTTTCTGTATTGGTCTTTTAAATTTTTGTCATTTAGTTAAATAGATACCTGAATAATGTTTTAGAGTGATCTGTGATCCTATTTAATCAAGAATTTTAAATATTTTGGTATTTTTGACAAGTTATCAAAACTAAATTATAAATATACTGCTTTGGAACTCAAACCAATTTTGATTTTCCTGAGGGACCTAGAAAATCTCAAAAGATTTGTTTTCTATCCTTAGAAAGCAAAGATGTTAAACTAGGCTTATTTGATATGTTAAATTAATGTGAAACACTGTCAAATAAGAAGTGATCCTAAACATAGAATTTTTGTTATATTTGCTATAAATATGTTATATTTGTTAGGTATATGTTATTAATATAAGTATTAAGAAAATTGCACACAATTTCTAGAAATCTGATATGTCCTGGTATAATGTTATCAGTCATAATTTGAGTTATTATCTTTAAAGTGTTATAAATCACAGAAATAATCAAATTTTCTTGTCAATTGCATTATAATGAACTCTCTTCAGGTTTCTGACCCTGGCCATTTTAAATCTTTTTTC
>NW_007279608.1:0-654 GCF_000164805.1 Carlito syrichta | reverse complement strand
TAGATAATTACTGAGTTAATTCATTTTTCTGTATAAACTTTTTTATCTATAAAAACTGACAATACATTAAAAAGGTACATCTAAGGTCTGACAAAATGTAGATTACATGGTAGTAGAGAATGGAGGCAATCTTAGTACAAAGAGAAATTATGTGACTGTACATCTGAAGATATTATTCATATATGAGCCCCAAGTCAGTGACCACAAGAAAATACAGATTGAACACCCCTAACTCAAAATCTGAAATACTACAAAATCTGAAACTTTTTGAGTACCAGCATGTCACTCAAAGGTCATAGTCAAAGAAAATGCTCATTGGAGCAATTTCAGATTTTGGATTTTTGGATTACAGAAACTCAGTAAGTATAATATAACTACTTCAATATCTGGGAAAAAACAGTCTGAAATCTGAAACGCTCTGGTCCCAAGAATTTTGAATTAGGGATATTCAACCAATATGCTCTGAATTATAGGCACTGATTTGTGAATTCCTTCTTACATTGGCTACTCTACACAGTATGCTCCAGAATCCATAGCAGCAGGGATTTATTTATAACAATGTTAGGGATTCTCTAGATAGCATGCAGGAAATCACCTGAAGAGATAATGTATGTAGGAGCTATTGAAAAATAGCAAGAGCTCAATAACATTAAT
>NW_007279607.1:0-547 GCF_000164805.1 Carlito syrichta | reverse complement strand
GTCGACCACGGGTGACGCCGACAGTACCGCCAGCGTTCATCCGAGAAGAGATCCCCATCCACGTCCCGAGCCTCCCTCGCTCACCGTCGCATCCAAGGGACAGACAGGGCACCGGCGGCAAAATCATCACCCCGTGCTTTCTTTCTCACGTCGATCTTTTCAGTCTTCCACGTCTCAAAAGGCGCACACGGAAACAACCGGACATCAGAGCCGAAGGGGAAAGCGAACGGCAGCCCACTCCTCCTCCCGCCTCGCGAAAGTCATCCAGGCCTCGACGAGTCCAGACGCGCCTCGGACGGAACGGCGACACAGGAGACAGCGCGGAGATCGTCCTCAGCTCGAAAACGAGGCACGCCAAAAATCAGTCAGAAGTCTCCAGAGGAACCAGGCGCACGAGGATCATCATCCCGACATCATCAGCACCGTCACCGGAAGAGACCGTCTCGAACCGGAAACTCTTCCACGAGGCCCCGGCGAGAGGATCCCTCGAGGCCAGAAGTCGGAGACGAGGCTCAGGAACACAGCGAGACCCCCCCCCCACACCTAC
>NW_007279606.1:0-736 GCF_000164805.1 Carlito syrichta | reverse complement strand
TCGGACGGAACGGCGACACAGGAGACAGCGCTGAGATCGTCCTCAGCTCGAAAACGAGGCACGCCAAAAATCAGTCAGAAGTCTCCAGAGGAACCAGGCGCACGAGGATCATCATCTCGGACATCAACAGCACCGTCACCGGAAGAGACCGTCTCGAACCGGAAACTCTTCCACGAGGCCCAGGCGAGAGGATCCCTCGAGGCCAGAAGTCGGAGACGAGGCTCAGGAACACAGCGAGACCCCCCCCCCACACCTACACGAAACAGAAAAACAAGAAGAAAGGAAGGAAGATCAGAGCCGGCCGAAAGAGGGAGTCTCTCCGCAGCACCCGTCTTCCCCTCCATCCGCATCTCCGTCCCGTCGCCTACCTCCAAGTCGAGCCTAAAAAGAGAGGGAAAGCCTCACCGAGGGAGTCAACAACCGGTGGAGACCAAAAGCAGGAAAACCCACGTCTCGTGCGCCTTCCCTCTGTGCCCAGCCAACCAAACAAGAGACCTCCACCACAAGACGGAAACCACTTCAAAAAGAAAAAGGAAAAAAGGGAGAAAAGAAGGACGAACAAAAAGAAGGAAGGAAGGAAGGAAGGAAGGAAGGAAGGAAGGAAGGAAGGAAGGAAGGGGAAGGAGAGGAGGAGAAAGGTGATGGTAATGAAAAGACAAGGATGAAGGGAGAAGAATAGAGGGGAGAAGGAAGAGAAGGGAGAGGAAGAGGGTAAGGAGGAAGAAGGAAAAGGAGG
>NW_007279605.1:0-874 GCF_000164805.1 Carlito syrichta | reverse complement strand
CGGACACAGAGTAACTGGGTCATGGCAAGAGTGGAACACAAAGCAACCCCTGGAATTCGCCAGGTCATCATCAGAAGCATCAATGAGATGCAAAAATGAAAGACAAGATGAAGAACGATCACACCTGGGTGGACGTTGCCTTTCTGGTAGGTAGCTCCCCCAATCCTTCAACCACACTGTCTGCAGGGTCCACTGCTCTCCTGGCAGCAGCCTATGGCGCCAGAGATGACAACTTCCTTCCCCAGCCACTGCTTGCTTGCCATGCTCTTGCTCTTTCTCATTCTGTGGGCGAGGGTTCGCCCCAACCCGGGGTGTGTGTGTGTGTGTGTGTGTGTGTGTGTGTGTGTGTGTGTGTGCGCGCGTGTGTGTGTCTGTGTGTGTGGGTGAGTGTGAGTGTGTGTGTATGTCTGAAAATGCTCGGAGGCCTGTAGCGTCCCTCTCCGGTGGACCGCACCAGGAGTCTCCGTGAAACTTCCTCCAGGACTGTGCTCAGTGTGTTTGGCAGTGGGTCTTCAGGGTGAAGCACTTGGTGCCTCTTGCCTCCAGAGTCTGCTGCTCAGGAGACCTGGGTGTAGCAATTATCGCGCTCTTCCCACTCCTCCACCCATCGAATTTTGTCAATAACTCTGTGCACTGTCTTTGTGTATGTTCGTCATTTCTGACTCAAACATTCTATGTGAGTTTGCACAGCGTGTCCGATAGGGATTTGGGGTAGGGGAGTATGCATGTGGGACTGGGTGCCCGCTTCTGTGTGTCACATCATGTGCATGATGGGTGCACACTGATATGTGTCTTTTTTGGTGTGGATTCTTGTTGCTATCTGTAGGCATTGTTCTCGGCTCAATGTTGGTGTGCACTTCGCTGCCCTGTGTGA
>NW_007279604.1:0-766 GCF_000164805.1 Carlito syrichta | reverse complement strand
TTTTGGAAACAGATTGAAATGATTATCTTTTTCTCCCTATCTGAGTCTTCCAATATTCAATAACTCTTATGAACATTCTGATTTTCATAGCAATATGGTTAGTTACATAAATTCAATAAGAATGTTATCCTTGTAGCAGGACATGATTGGAAACATTGGTTATATTACCAAGACTTTGACCTGAATGTCAGTTTTGAGAATGATGTACATTGAATCAGATATGACCAGACCATTTTAATGCATTAAGGTTGACTTCATGGAGCCAGTAAGTCCTTTAGAGAAAACCAGCATGGTACCTGGCTTAAAGAAATCCCAGTCTTAAAGGTTAGTTAGAAATGGCAGTTTCTGGCAGACTCAAGAAGCTCAGAATATTTGGGAACCTTGAGAAGAGAAGAATTCATTTAATTCTATAGACATTACAGGGGAAGTCTGATGGTGAGTCCCCTGATTTGTCTTCCTAAGCTGGAGAGTTTTTTTTTTTTTTTAATTCTATGTTTAGCTATTTATTTATTTTTTAGAGATTGTGTTCTTTCTATGCTGCCTAGGCTGGACTCAAACTCCTGAGTTCAAATAATCCTTCCTCAGCCAGGCTCGGTGACTCAGCCGGTAATCCCGTGCTTTGGGAGGCTGAGGTGAGTGGATTGCCTTGAGCCCACGGGTTTGAGACTCACCCGGGCAACTTGGTGAGACATCATCTCTACAATAAATCAAAAAATCAGCCAGGCGTGGTAGTGCATGCCTGTCGCTCTAGCTACTTGGACGGCTG
>NW_007279603.1:0-724 GCF_000164805.1 Carlito syrichta | reverse complement strand
GAAAACAGGTTAACTGATTCTACCACCATGACAACACACCCTGCGTAACCTGTGCTGAGTGATCAGCAGTTTTGAACAAAAACAGTATAATCCCCATGCCCCACCCTTCCTATTCACCTGATCTTGCCCTGAGCAACTTTTTATTTTGTTTCCCTAAATGGAGAAAAATCCTCAAAGAGAAATGTTTTCCAATGTAGAAGAGGAGAAACAAAAAACAGGAAAAACACTAAAAAGCATCAAAATTGTGATG
This sequence comes from Carlito syrichta, assembly GCF_000164805.1. Classification (NCBI taxonomy): domain Eukaryota; kingdom Metazoa; phylum Chordata; class Mammalia; order Primates; family Tarsiidae; genus Carlito; species Carlito syrichta. The sequence continues at coordinate 474 of NW_007279603.1, read as the reverse complement.
AATTAAACTGTTGTAAGCAGTGGAAAAAGCATCTTGATAGGTGCATAGCATCAAATGAAGAATACTTTGAAGATGACTGAAGTTTAAATATGTAAGAATACACTTTTTAATAAGTAAATTCCAATTTGGGGGTCTACATTGTATGTTTTAGAATAATACTTTACTAGTTTTATCTGTTAATGAGTATTTAGCATTTATACTTTAACAAATCAAAAATTTTAGAATGTGTTTACATGGTTTTGTGTTGGAAATGTGTTTCTATTCAGCTACTGATATTAAAAATTATTTTATGCTTTGGGAGGCAGAGGTGAGGGGATCGCCTGAGCCAAGGGGTTCAAGACCAGCCCGAGCAACGTGGCGAGACCTCATCTCTACAGTAAATTTTAAAAAATAGCTGGGTATGGTGATGTGCACCCGTGATTCCAGCTACTTGGAAGGCTGAGGTGGAAGGATCCCCAGAGCCCAGCAGATTGG
>NW_007279602.1:0-867 GCF_000164805.1 Carlito syrichta | reverse complement strand
TAAAGATGAAGAAATTAAGGCAGAGAGATGAAGCATGTGCCCAAGGCCACTCGCTTAATAAGTGTCACAGCTGGGAAACGGAGCTGCCATAATCCATATCAAATAGGTCCTGTCCAGAAACTGGAAACCTTTCCCTCTGAAAACTGGAACAAGGCAAGCTGGCTACTCTCACCCCTCTTGTACAACATTGTGTTGGAATCCTAGCTACAGGAATTAGACAAGAGAAGGAAATCAGGGGTATCCAAATAGGAAAAGAGGAAGTCAATTTATCCCTTTTTGCTGACAATATTAGAATACCTTGAAAATCCAAAAGAATCAGTTAAAAGCCTGCCTGCACTGATTAAGGACTTTAGTAAAGTCTTGGGGTACAAAATAAAAGTGCAAAAGACAGTTGCATTCTTATACACCAACAGCTAGCTGGCAGAGAATGAGATAAAAAGCACAATCTCACTCACAATAACCACACACACACAAAAAAGAAATACCTTGGCATCTTCCTAACCAGAGAAGTGAAAGATCTTTACAATGAGAACTAGAAAACACTGTTCAAAGAAATCCAAGAAGGCACAAACAAATGGAAAAATATCCCATGCACATGAAGGAAGAATCAACATTGTTAAGTTGTCTATCCTATCAAAGGCAATCTACAGATTCAATGCAATACCCATTAAGTTACCAATATCATTCTTCTCAGACCTGGAAATAATACAGAAATTCATATGGAAACATAAATGACCATGAATAGCCAAAACAATCCTTAGCAAAATAAACCAAGCAGGAGATATCACACTTTTAGACTTCAAACTTTACATGACTATTAGTAACAAAAACAGCCTGATATTGGTACAAGAATAGGCATATAGACCA
>NW_007279601.1:0-800 GCF_000164805.1 Carlito syrichta | reverse complement strand
CGGTTTTTAGGTGGTTAGAGGATCCATTGATTTTTGAACTTTCCTTCAAGGCACTCTAGAAATGGAGATAACTTACCAACAAAGTGATACACTTTGAAAAAAAAAATACAAGATTCCTAGAAACCCATGTATGTTTTTTAGAATGTTGACATTCCCTTAACAAGCTTATACATTAGCCTTCTTGAAAAGTTACTTGTTTTGATTTTGGGAGTAATTATCATATATACCTGAGCATTTATATATAGCAGAAGGTAAAATATATGCCATTACTGTAGCTTGCAAATATCTATAGCTTTTACTCTAATGGTTTATGCTATCCCTCTCTGCTGTATTCCCAATGCCACTAGCCAAGACCAAATAGTGTTCCATTAACTCAGCTGATTAAGCTCTACTGTCTAATTTTTTTGCTATAGTATTTCATCACATAATCCATCCTTTGCTTGATTCATGAAAACTCAAATTTGAACACGTCGCCTCTTCCATGGCTCTGCATCACATAGAGAATAAATATGAAATTTTCCAATTAAAAGATCTTTACAATCTGTCATCAGGCTACCTTTTCTAGGGTCTGTGTTGGCCACTGTTCTCTTCCACTTTCCTGGATAGTTTAATTCCTAGCTGCTATGAATTAAGTCCAGGACACACTTTTCACACTGCTCCATCACATTTTTGTATAAGAATAGCAGCCTGTGCTCAGATGCGGAGGTCCAGTCTCCGCTGATCAGGGTCTGAGTTGGGGGGAGAGAATGAGAAAAGAAAGAGACAGAGAAACAGCAGGATTGGGAGGGTCCTCTCCCAGG
>NW_007279600.1:0-759 GCF_000164805.1 Carlito syrichta | reverse complement strand
TTGCCCACAGGTAAAGCAGGTGCTTGGGTTCCTCCATTAAAATTTTTGTGGGGAGGAGTACCTGTAAAACTGCAGCTATAGCCATCCTTTGCATATAGGCAGGCCCAATATCAACACACAAGAGAATATAATCTGTTAAATCCCCTTTTTTAACCATAGGGATGAATGGCTGCTTGGCAGGCAGAATGGGCATTTTCATAGGCCAGTTGTTTTACCAAGAGTCCCTACCTCTTCATCTACCGCTATTCGACCTACAACCTGCAACAATCTAGATGCAAAATCTTGGTGACGCTTATCAGCTCCCTGATGTATTTTTGAAAGCTGCTCTGTTTTAACTCCAGCTGACAGTAATTGACGCCATGCTCCCGATGTCGCTCCACTGATCTGACCATATGCAGCTTGGGGATATAAAATCTGCGCCTCTTGGGAGGAGTATTCTCCTGGTCCACAAGCATGTCTAGATTAATCCTATTTAGTTCATCTCCTCTATTTCTTTCAGCTTGCTCTTTGCATCTATCCCAAAAATCGGTCTTCCATAACAAATATTCTCTGCCCGACAAACATGCCTTAGCAACCATATGCCAATCAGAGGGAGTCAAGGCCTCTTGTGAAATAGTTTCCAGTATAGCTAATGTAAATGGCACTGTTGCTCCATACTGTGCCACAGGAGTTTTAAGGTCCTTCAGAGACTTAGGAGACAAAGTCTGATATTCGCATGTCCCTTCTCTGATCATCAAAACCTGTAGTTTCTACTGAATA
>NW_007279599.1:0-796 GCF_000164805.1 Carlito syrichta | reverse complement strand
CAGCTTATTTTCAAAGTAGTAACGCAGATACTGACTTTTAAAGGACTTGCAAATAGTAAGTTGCAGGTTATACAAGTAATCCTTAAAATGTTACCATAGCAACTTAATCTAAGAGAATGTATTTTATTTGGGGAGGATAAATTAGGCTATAAATGAAATGAGCACTGAACAAAGACATACAGATCACAGAGTTGACATTTCTCTAGAAGAAAACATGAAGAACTTGAAACAATTTGCGAAATGTGCTTAGTCTTAAACCTAAATCCTAATACCATTTAGTCCTTGTTAATTATTAATAAAACAGAAAAGAATCTGTGTCTAAATGCAGTTAGTTTCTAGGGGTCATAATTAGCAGTGTAAGAATTAAACTCCAAACATACAAGAAAAACTAAAGTAGCATTCCAAAATGATGTATATTTGATAGCTTTAAAGTCCACGAACTCAGACTCATATTTGGTTCCAGTTATGTAAGCCTAGACATCACCCAGCTTCCAAATATTATCACAGAATATTTGTTTTAAATTTGTTTTAAATCTGCCACGAAAACCTGCCCATAGTCTAAACATGAGTTTTAGCAGATGAGAAAAAATGATTCTGGTGTTTGAATCACACTGTCTCAGCAAGGGAGTCACAGAAACCTGCCAAGGCAGTAGGCCAATGACTCCAAATTAACTTCATTACTGAATTAAATAAACACAACTACACTAATGTAAAATATTATTTTCATTTAAGCTAATGCTTTAAACAGTATGTACCGTGTTTTTAAGACAGAGCTTTAAATATATTAGTTTACAAC
>NW_007279598.1:0-948 GCF_000164805.1 Carlito syrichta | reverse complement strand
CCATGAAAAGGGGATATTAAAGCAAAGGCATAAGGAAATGGAATAAACCACATGGAAATTTGAGGAAAGAACAGTCCAGGCAGAAGAAAAAGCAAGTCAGAGGCCAAGGGGGAAAAAAAAAAACCAAGAAGGATCTAGGAGGCAGAATGAAGAAAGCAGAGAAGGACAGGACTCAGAGGAGATGATGTCTTGAGGTCAGAGGGAAGAGGTGAAGGTGGGGAGGGTTTTGTGTGTGTGTGTGTGTGTGTGTGTGTGTGTGTGTACCCATAGGACATTTTTGAATTTTGTGTGTATGTGTGTGTGTATGTGCACCCTAGTGTCAGTGACCAGCACTGACCAAGGGTGGGTTAGGACCTGCACCGTAGAATCAGGAGACGGCGAGAAGACCACTCGGAGGCAGTTCTTCTGGGAGCAGTCTGATCAGGACTGGAGCCAAATTTTATTCGGACTCCTTCCAACTTATATACCATTTTCTATACCCTCCAGCAGTGTGATAATCACTCACTGGGGGTGTACAAGTTCAGTGCCTTACAAACTATGCATCACAAGACCACCACAAGATCTGCAATTTCCAAGCAAACAATTCGAATTCCATGATGCCTACCGTGCTTACATTAAGGTCACAGGTGCACAATTTCAATACAAATCGTTCAAAGTGTTTTCCATAATGTTCAATGAATCATTCATATTATACTCTTTGTTCTATACCCTGATTAATACAAAAAACTTTCCTAAGTTAACTCTAGGTTCAATCCAAGTTCACTGACTCCCAATATTTTTAACAATTAATATTATCAACTTAACACTATACTATAATCTATAAGTTTAGTTAAATGACTTAACTGTCAGTTATACTATTAACCTATTATGATTTAGCGTAATGCCTTATAACTCAGTTAAAACTTATTCTTAAACTACAAAACTTTAGTGTAATTCATATGTTTCATA
>NW_007279597.1:0-1029 GCF_000164805.1 Carlito syrichta | reverse complement strand
GCAATGATTTATTTACATCAACATTCTTCTTATCATCAGTTGTAAACACAAGTCAAATTATCCCACCAAGTTTTTTTGGTAAATAACTTTTTTTTCTTTCTAACAACCTTATTAGACCTCATTACTACCATAAATTCTCCAGACAGACATTCACAATTATATCTGCACATGCAGAGTTCCCAAATAGCACACATCTGTATTCAAAATGACTGTAAAAAGTGACCACCCTCCATGTAGAAAATGGTCAATGTGCTAGATCAGCAAAGGAAATTCAGACTCTGAGAAAGTTGTAAATGAGCAGATTTCTTTGACTATTTAGCTTGGTGGAGATGGTCACAGGTAAAAGTTTTCTGTGACTAGATTTCATTTTTGCCTAATCACTGCAAAATGTACTTTGTGCTTTTCTAATCATTTTGGTTGTACTGGAGAAGAAGACGTTTCAGCGTGGGCTCTACTGGGAATTCTTTCTGAAGGGACACATTGTAAATCTCTCATTCTGGCAGCCAGGACAAAATGTGACTGATCTTTTTCCATAGTGTGAGATCTGAAAGGCGGCAGGGCCTCTCTCAGAGAAGTAGGCTTTCCTTCAAAACTACAAGAAAAGTTAAAACAAAACCCATCAGCCTCTCTCTGTCTCTCTGCTCCTGCATGGTTGGTGGGGATTGATTCCTGCACCTCCTTTGGGGAATGAGGATTCTTGGGGGCACCAGGGCAGTGAGTTATCCTGTGGGGAGCAACATAGGAGGGGGCTGTCTTCCCCAGGACCCCACATGACCCCACACAACTCCCCAGCAGCCCAAAGTTGGAGCCTGGATTTCACAGTCAGACCTAGGAAAATGGATCATTTGAGCTAGCAGACAGGTCAATGCCCCTGCAGAGAATTAAATGTGCAGCCACTTCCCCCCACAGCTGACACCCACTGGAAGGGAGGAGTAAGAGGACACAATTTATGTTAAGCCACTGGACACTGTTTTCTCTAATCCTCCATTACTTAGCACAAGAAGAAAAGAGTGCAAATGAAGAAAACTT
>NW_007279596.1:0-609 GCF_000164805.1 Carlito syrichta | reverse complement strand
TAAATCAAAAAATCAACTGGGCGTGGTAGCACATGCCTTCAATTCTGGCTACTTGGAAGGCTGAGGCGGAAGGATCGCCGGAGCCCAGCAGGTCGAGGCTGCGGTGACCGGGAACAGCCACTGCACTCCAGTCTGGGTGACAGAGTGAGACTCCAACTCAAAAAAAAAAAAAGAAAAAATTTATAAATCAACTCGTTGTTCACTTGTTTAAAATAGACACTGAAACTCTATAATAGTACTTGATTGCCACTCCAAGAAACTTGAATAATGCATTTTGGAAGACTTGCACACACCCACACAATTTTGGATTAATAGCCAAGCAAACAATAAGTAATGTACTCCCCTCCAGCAAAAACTCAGTAAAACATCAATCTGACTTTTGCTTAACACTTACTGCTTAATGCTCACACATTCTCCACAACTAAGTGTCCTCTCCCAGAGGCAGTTCATTGGAGAATCTCAATCACCTGCTCATTCATCCACAGAAAGAGAAATTTAGTGATGAACAGGATCACAGAGAAGGGGAGAAATGATAACATACCCCACTATGAAATGAAGAGATGATGTAAAGGGGCATGGTCACTCCAGCTACCGATAACTGGATTGCAA
>NW_007279595.1:0-421 GCF_000164805.1 Carlito syrichta | reverse complement strand
CACCACTGCACTCCAGCCTGGGTGAAACAATGATACTTTGTCTCAGAAAAAAATATAAATAAACAAGAAGGGAAAATATCCTTTGATAAAAATTATTACATTTTTGTCCCTTTTTATAATACCTGACTTTTATCATACATGTTGTTTTTGAAATTGAAACAACCAATAATGGTTACATTATAACACAAATTTTATTACATTAATAATGGTTGCAGCCACATCTTCCAAAGAATCAGATCTGCATGAGTGCATCTTTAAAACTTATTTATAAATTTACTTCATACACTTTTCCCAATAACTACCAACAGTAATGACCAGAGAGGATGTGAGATACTGGCTTAGGAGTGATGATACAGTTCCCCAGCTCTGCACAAACCCAAAGATGATTTACTGCTAAATCCCTCAAAGGAAATTGCATGTG
>NW_007279594.1:0-533 GCF_000164805.1 Carlito syrichta | reverse complement strand
CCAGATTATCACACATTTTCTTGTTCACGTTCCTTGAAAACCCTGAATGTTGCCTTTGAACGCTTGCGATCCATTCCTCAAAGGAGAATTCTAAAATAAGTAAATAAATACAGCAAGCAAGCAAGCCATAAGCAGCAAAGCCAGGTATCCCTGGGACCCTGATGGTTTCTTCCAAGCTGAGTGTCCCCAGCCCTCCCTGAAGCTTTTCTCTGCTCCGGGACTTTCCAATAACGCCTTCAACATGGTCTGGTACAAAACCCTTTCAGAGTGAACAGATCACGTAAATGTGAAATGATGACATGGGTGCAAAATGGGTACAAAATGACATGGGCCCCTGATTTGTTCCTACTTCTTTTTTTTTTGAGTTGGAGTCTCACTCTGTCGCCCAGACTGGAGTGCGGTGGCCGCTCCGGGCCACCGCATCCTCGCCTGCTGGGCTCCGGTGACCCTTCCGCCTCAGCCTTCCGAGTAGCCGGAATTACAGGCTTGCGCTACCGCGCCCGGCTGATTTTTGGGATCGATTGTATAGATGA
>NW_007279593.1:0-953 GCF_000164805.1 Carlito syrichta | reverse complement strand
TATGCTTTATGGACAAGTCCACAGACAGGGACAAAATACACCCTCAACCAGAGTATGCTAATGTGTGAAGTTATATATTCAGTGTGTTGTTTCTTCAGTTGCACGGAGGCGTAATTACTGTTAGGTCACGGTGGCTGTGTCCTGGGAAAGATGCAAAGAATTTCACAAGGGTCTCTGAGAAAAAGTTTGTTTAGAAAGTAAATTACAGAAAAACCGGTTTGATCCACCTCCTCAAGTTTGAAGAGGGGTCCAAACACTGAAGAGATATTTGGTGCTGAGTGTTTGAAGCTGGGTGTTTCTAAGGCTTTCTCTAAGAGTTTGAGAACAGGAGCATTTTTGTGAAATGTGACATGGGAGGGGGGAGGTTGTCGTCACGGCAGATAACTGTCCGATATGGCAGCGACCGGAGTTTCAGATAGTTGATCACATAGACAGGGAGTGTAGTGCGAGGTCTGTAAAACAAAGTTTCGAGACACAAATATTATTTTCAAATGTCCTTGAATTTAGCGAACAGAAAGACATTTAACTAGGAGTGCGTTGATCATGGGAAATGGAAAGAGGGTTGGAGCCAAAACGTGAGCCAACGCCAAGCCTCCTGCCCACAGTGGCTGAAGTTACGCCATTTGGGCTTTTTTTGTTCTTTATGATTCTTTGTGTGTGTGTGTGTGTGTGTGTTGAAGTCTCACTCTGTCACCCAGACTTGAGTGCAGTGACACATTCCAGGCCAACGGAGCCTCCACCTGCTGGGTTCTGGCAATCTTTCCGCCACAGCCTTTCAAGTAGCCGGAACTACAGTCGCGTGCTATTATGCCCGACTGATTTTTGATTTATTGTAGAGATGAGATCTCACCGATTTGCCCTTGTGTGTCTGGAACCCACAGCCTCAGGCAACGCACCCAACTCGGCCTCTCAAAGTGCTGGGATTACAGGCTGAGCCACCCAGCTCTGCCATT
>NW_007279592.1:0-875 GCF_000164805.1 Carlito syrichta | reverse complement strand
TTCCATTTATTAACGAAACAGAAGGAAAGTCGTCAGAGCATCTACCCTGCAGGAGGCCAGTTTTCATGTGAACATTCTGTGGTTGGGTGGCTAAATTTGCATCTTATGGAGATTTTCTCGGTGAGACTTCTTAGAAAGGTCAAGAGAAAAAGCATGCTGGAGGGAGGCAGGAGAAGGACCTGGGCCAGCCAGGAGAGGTCAAGAGGCTGAGAGTTGCCCAGGAAGTGCTGGGAAGGAGATGGGACGGGGAGTGAAAGGGTGACTGCCTATCAGCGCCTGTGGGGCAGGGGAGAGGTTGGTCAGTGTGTGTACTAGTTTGCGATTAGAGGAGCGTGAATTCAGGTGTGCTATGGCACTGTATGGTGACCCTGGCAAATAACGATGTCCTGAATATTCCAAGATAGCCAGGAGAGAAGTTTTTAAATGTTATCACCACAAAGAATAGTGAATGTTCAAAGTGGTGGATATGGACTCATCTTGATTTGGTCATTGTATTATGGTCTGAGTAATGCTCAACTGCTCCCCTTGATACCAATAAATCAAGAGGGCAGGGACCTGGTGGAAAGAAGTGCATGTATGACTTCGAATCCAGGGAGCACAGCCAGACTCGAGGTCTTTCTAAAATGGTTCTGTTCACCCTCCAGGTTTTTACAGTTCACTTTTATCAGTCCAGAGTTGTTAGTACGTTAGTCACGTGACCGCCAGAGCATTGTATAGAACTTGAGATCGGCCACATGGATCATAGTAACATTTTTTGATCCAGACCAGACCTGAGACATCAAGCATTACACAAAAGGGAGACAATCACCAGGCTTACAATTACACCGATTCTATATTATTCAAACTTATAACCATTCAGAAAAAGGAATTAAAGG
>NW_007279591.1:0-816 GCF_000164805.1 Carlito syrichta | reverse complement strand
GAACTAATTTGTCTAATCTGTAAAGTCACCTCCAATTCTGACATTTTGGTATTCTGTGATTCTACAATCACGGACTCTAGTCCCAGAAATCTGTGATGCCTTCGCATGGCCTCCAGTAGCGGCACTTGGTCCTTAGCGCTAATGTCCATTAATCGCTGCTTCCTGGCCCACCATATTTCCTACGTGCTATCTCCCGTGAGATCACACACTCTCCAGGGTAACTTTGTCTTCATCTCTGGGGTCTTCCTCCCAACTCTGTGCCTCGGTGCAACAGCCCTGAAAATGAGTTGCGGGCTCTCAGCAGGCACTAAGCAACTCTTTGCTCGGTCTAGGGTTCTAGGGGGCTGCGGAGTCCTGTGCCTGGGGCTCAAGGCCCTTCCTTCTGTTTCCAGCCCGGTTGCTCATTCTCGACACCACTCACAGTCAGGCAGGTCTTCTGGCCACAAACAGATAAAAGCCTACCAGTGAAGACCTTGTAAAACACAATGGATAAAAGCCGGTTGGTTCCTCTGGCCCTGTGTTCCACAACACCCCAATGCTCAGATCACCCTCCTCCACTAGTGCCAGTGTCTGTTCTGAGCGCCCAGCTCCTCCGTCCGCACCCGACTCCCTCTCTGGTTGTTGTCACTTCAAGGCAAGAAACCGAGCTGCTGCATCGGTTCCATATTCAGATTTTCTGTCATTTTCTGCCGCCCTGTCCTCACAGCTACTTCCTGAAGCTTGAGTCGGTTCCTTCTCCTTTAGACATTTACATTTTTAAAAAGATTAAATGTTTCTCTGCCTGGTCTTTCACACGGCCTTCAGGGTGAGGATCAT
>NW_007279590.1:0-746 GCF_000164805.1 Carlito syrichta | reverse complement strand
CAAGGTTTTTCTATTTTTTAATCCAAGGGGCAGACTGTTATCTTATCCTTAAACAAAATGATTTGGTTCATTATTTCAGCCCAAGGATATCCAGAACCTATGATAAAGTGCTCTTCCTTTGCCTCCACATTTCTGGCAATTTACAGATGCCACCTTCTGTATCCTCCTCCAGATTCCTGGCAAAAATAAACAGGACACAACTTTCAAAATTACAGTTGTAAAGGAACACATACATTCGTGATCATAGGAAAACATCCTCTTTATTTTATTGTTTTCAGAGAAAGAAAAACATGCCCAGCCTGTTTCTCTGCTTTTGCAGAGTGGAGACGCTCTCTGGAACCTACAAGAGGAAGCTTCTCTGGCACTGTGGGAGGGGAGGTGGGCTGGTGAAAGGGCCCTGGGGGGTATTCTTTGGGCTTTCTGGGCTGTCTGCAATGATAGTGAAGGCCAGATGTATCTGAATAAGACACAAGAGGAACTGGCAATGTCCCCACAGGGATGTTTCCTCCTGTCACTGCCCCTTGTTGTTGCTATTGTTGTTTTTCTTCTTATCTACACAGTAAAGGAAAAAAATATTTGCTTTGCAATGTCACAGCAAAAAAACCTACCATGGCAGCTAGAACGTGGCCAGTTTATAGCAGACAGACTCATGCAGTCCATCTAGAAAAAGAGGAAGCAGGAAGAATTCGGCCCTGACGTGCTCTGGGGAAGTGATTTTGATAAGAGAGTTCACCCCGCTGCAGCCA
>NW_007279589.1:0-443 GCF_000164805.1 Carlito syrichta | reverse complement strand
TCTCTGCCACTCCCACCTCCCCTCGCTCCCTTGTTGCCTAGGAAACCACCCCTGCCCTGGAGGGGTCCTATTGTTCAGATATTGAGTCTCTTCACCCTATCTTTGTCAGGTAATCAGCGTTGGCTCTTCTGCATGGGGATTTTATGGGGGGTTGGAGGGCTGGGGTCTCCCTCTGTTGGCCCAGGCTGAAGTACGGTGAAGTGTTCGAGGCTAGACACAGCCTAGACCTTCTGGGCTCTAGTGATCATTCCGCCTCGGTCTCCTGAGGAGTTGGAACGACAGGCGTGGGCCGTCATGCCTGACTCCTGTTTCTAGATGGCGGGGGGCTAGAGACGAGATCTGGCTGCGTCGCCCGGGAAGCCCTCTTAACTCCTGGGCTCCAGCGATCCTTCTGCCATCTGCGGCAAAAGTGCTGGGCTGGTGGGCGTGAGCCACCCACGCAC
>NW_007279588.1:0-599 GCF_000164805.1 Carlito syrichta | reverse complement strand
ATCTACCCTTAAGTCATATACCTTACCTATAGACATTACAGTGGATCTTTAGAGAAACAACGATGACAGTCTAAAGTTATCCACCGGGGCAGTTCTCTGCCATGTACAAAAGGCTTCAAAGTCTACAAATATGAGGCTTGCTCAAGAGCTCAAAATATTCAAGTGGCATAGTCTGGACTTGAGCCCAGTTCTGATAACACATTCCTTACTCCCTCGACGTACTCACCATCCCTATCCGTCCATCTTCAAGATTCCTGAGGACAGTGGCAAACTCCTGCAAAGACCTTGCTTGAAAAGAGAAGGGGTACATGAGGTAGGGGGATAGTGACTGGGGAGCCTTTCCAGGTCTGATGATTACATATGGACTTAAACTCTGGGCATGGTAGCGCATGCCAGTAATTTTGGCTACGTGGAAGGAGGAGGCAGAAGGATCGCTGGAGCCCAGCATGTTGAGGCTGCGGTGGCTGGGAGTGGCCTCTGCACTCCAGTCTAGGTGACAGAGTGAGACTCCAACTCAAAAAAAAAAATTTCCTTGGTACATGCAGACACCTAAAGTCAATTTGCTTCCCAAGGCTCCCTTTATCTTTTAATCACTAACC
>NW_007279587.1:0-844 GCF_000164805.1 Carlito syrichta | reverse complement strand
AGGTGAGATTCGATGAGATTTGTCACTTTTGTGTGTGTATGTTAAGTATGAAGTATGTAAGATTAAGTTGAAGTTCATGGAGTGCATGTCTGTATAATTTTTTTTTTTTAAATTTGATTTAGCTCTACCACAAGACAGTGGATGTGAGCTAATGTACTGGTCCCCATGATGCACTGTCTGTTTCTGTTTTAAATCCAATAGCTTTCACTAATTGTTACTGTAATTTTTAAAGTCACATTGGTACTACAGCTTTTGACTGATGTTCTTTATGCTGCTGTGGGCTTGACCTTACCCATAAGAAGGCATTGTCTAAAGTGGAGCATTAATAAGACATTGCAGCTGGGCTCGGTGTCTCAGCCTGTAATCCCAGCACTTTGGGAGACCGAGGTGAGTGGATTGCCTGAGCCCGAGGGTTCGACACCCGCCTGGGCAACTTGACAAGACCTCATCTCTACAAAAAATCAAAAATTAGCCAGGCGTGGTAGTGCGCACCTGTAGTTCCAGCTACTTGGAAGGCTGAGGCAGAAGGATCGCTGGAGCCCAGCAGGTCGAGGCTGCAGTGGCCGGGAGCGGCCACAGCACTTCAGTCTGGGCAACAGAGTGAGACTCCAACTCAAAAAAAATAATAACTAAGACATTGCAGCAATCTTACTGGGTAGTATAAGTAATACAGAGAAGCGCATGACTGTTATGGTTCTTTGAAAATGCTCCTGACTTTCTCTTCAATAACAACAGCTGAAAGGGAGACCTGTTTCCCGGTCTCCTCCCCCTCCCCTGCAATACACATTCACTATCCACCATAAGTTAGACTTATGGATTTTATAGTGAATTATTCTGTTTATTC
>NW_007279586.1:0-746 GCF_000164805.1 Carlito syrichta | reverse complement strand
GAACAATGAATGCATCCTGAAAAAGATCAACAAGGTTCCAAAGACTTCCCGAAGAAGGGCATTCAAGCTGCACTTGGAAGGTAGACTGACTATGTGAAGGTAACATGTTTATAGGTAGGTATACAAGAATGGGAGAAGGAAGAGACTCATGTCAGGGCGGTCTTATTTAGAAAGCTCTTGAATGCAGGTAGGCACGTATGTGTCTGCACTGGGTTCTGTCAGGGAAATAGGGATAAAGATTATTCTTTATTTTCCCAAAGATTATTATTTTTTGTGGAGTAAGGAAACTCTTTTAAGTGGGGGTGGGACGTGATCATTATGGCAACAGCGCAGTGTCTGGTGGACGAGTAAGAGGGTGTTAGAAATTGTGAAGAAGTGAAAAGATCCACACCCCACTTCCTGTCGCTGATTATTTTTTCCTCCTCATTGACTAAGCTCATTAGTGCCCCAGGTTGAAACAAAATGTAAGTACAAGCTGGAGTTGTTTGTTTAGCCTATACGTTCATTCACATATTTGCAAACATTTACTGATGCCTGCCGGTGTCTGACTTTGTACCTCTAAACAGTGGGCTGTGCAAATCAGTGTTTGTGATAATTTTGCAATGCTGATTTTGCACACCTGAAATGAGATGCCAATGAAAACAATGCTGGCGAGTAAAACTTAGCTGCCCTCATGGGAAAGAGATATATTTTCATTTGGAAAATGTTGATTTCGTTTGCCCTGCTCAGTAACAGTTAGATATCTA
>NW_007279585.1:0-829 GCF_000164805.1 Carlito syrichta | reverse complement strand
CAGCTGATTAATAAAACGTCCGTGAACATATAAGTCTAAAACCTTAAGATAAAATTCTTTGGAGAAAGTGGCTGTATAAAATTCAGGAAAAGAAAGGAAGGATGAAAATGTCCTGAGGCTCAATCATGCATCTGCTTATGAAAGGTGGGTGTGGAATCATAGTGGCTTATGCAGCAGAAGGGAACTCAAGAATTGGGCAACAATTGCTTTCAAAGTATTGATATTTACCTCCTGGAGCCTCCGCAAATATTTATACCCAGGAAGAAAAAAATTGAAGATGTTGACTTTAAAAAACGTGGGAGAAGACTAGGGGATGATTAATGGCAGAATCTGTAAGTGGGCAGAAAGGGGTTCGCTGCTCAATTCTCTCAGCTTTGCTGGATATGTGAATTTTTCTTAAGAATATGTCACAGAAAGGTGTGAGAGGGAGAAACAGGTTATGTTTTTGAAAAAAGGCAGACCAGGTTTGGTGGCTCAGCCTGTCATCCCAGCTATATGGGAGGCTGAGGTGAGTGGATTGCCTGAGCCCGCAAGTTCAAGACCGGCCCGGGCAACTTGGCGAGACCTCATCTCGACCAATAATCAAAAATTAACTACTTGGAGGCGGAAGGATCGCCGGAGCCCAGCAGGTCGAGGCTGCGGTGGCTGGAAGCAGCCACTGCACTCCAGTCTGAGCGACAGAGTGATACTCAAACTAAAAAATGTTTTTAAAAATTAGCTGGGTGTGGTAGCACACAGCTGTAGTTACTGATACTTGAAAGGTTGAGGCGGAAGATTGCCAGAGCCCAGCAGGTTGAGGCTGCTGTGGTCGGGAACATGCCACTGTACT
>NW_007279584.1:0-618 GCF_000164805.1 Carlito syrichta | reverse complement strand
TGGCTCGAACAATCAGAGAAGAGAAAGCAATCAGGGTATCCAAATTGGAAAAGAAGAAGTCAAGTTATATCTCTTTGCAGACGACATGTATGTATACCTTGAAAACCCGAGAGAATCTTTCAAAAACCTCCTTACACTGATAAAGACCTTTGGCACAGTCTCATGTTACAAAATAAATGTACAAAAGACAATCGCATTTCTATACACCAATAATAAACAAACAGAAACCCAAATAAAAAACACAATTCCATTAACAATAGCCACAAAAAAAATGAAATACCTTGGCATCTTCTTAACCAGAGACGTGAAAGACCTGTTCAATGAAAACTACAAAACACTGCTCAAAGAAATCAAAGTTGACACAAACAAATGGAAAAATATCCCATGCTCATGGATCGGAAGAATCAACATTGTGAAGATGTCTATTTTACCTAAGGCAATCTACAAATTCAATGCAATACCCATCAAATTACCAGCAATATTCTTCTCAGACCTAGAAAAAACAATCCAGGAATTCATATGGAAGCACAAACGTCCAAGAATAGCCAGAACAATCCTCGGCGAAAAAAAAAAACAAACAAAGCAGGTGGTATCACACTACCAGACTTCAAACTTTAC
>NW_007279583.1:0-801 GCF_000164805.1 Carlito syrichta | reverse complement strand
CACTGTCACCCTCTTGTTCAATATTGTGTTGGAAGTCCTAGCTCAGGCAATTAAACAAGAGAAGGAAATCGGGGGTATTCAAATAGGAAAAGAGGAAGTCAAGTTATCCCTCTTTGCTGATCCTATACCTTGAAAATCCAAGAGAATCTGTCAAAAACCTGCTTGCACTGATAAAAGAAGGTCTAAGGGTACAAAATAAATAGGCAAAAGACAATTGTATTCCTCTACACCAACAACAAGCAGGCAGAGAACCAAATAAAAAGCACAATCCTATTCACAATAGCTACCAAAAAAATGAAATATCTCGGCACTTTCCTAACCAGAGAAGTGAAAGACCTTTACAATGAAAATTGCAAAGCACTGCTTAAAGAATTCCAAGAAGACACAAACAAATGCAAAATTATTCCATGCTCATGGATAGGAAGAATCGACATTGTTAAGATGTCCATCCTACCAAAAGCAATCTAGAGATTCAACACAATACCCATTAAGTTACTAACATCATTCTTCTCAGACCTGGAAATGACAATACAGAAATTCATATGGAAATATAAACAACCACAAATAGCTAAAATAATCCTTAGCAAAAAAAAAAAAAAAGCAGGAGGTATCACACTTCCAGATTTCAAATTTTACTATAAGGCTACTATAATCAAAACATCCTGTTATTGGTACAAGAACAGGTATATAGACCAATGGAACAGGTTAGAGATTCCAGAAGCAAAGCCTCAGTTCCTCAACCAGCTCATCTTTGACAAGCCTCCAACACCACCACTGGGGAAAGGGGAAACTATTCAGTAA
>NW_007279582.1:0-307 GCF_000164805.1 Carlito syrichta | reverse complement strand
TTTTTCTAGGTCTGAGAAGAATGTTATTGTAATTTAATGGGTATTGCATTGAATTTGTAGATTCTCTTAGGTAAGATGGACATCTTCACAATGTTGATTCTTCCGATCCATGAGCATGAGATATTTTTGCACTTGTTCGTGTCATCTTTGATTTCTTTGAGCAGTGTTTTATAATTTTCATTGTAAAGATCTTTCACGTCTCGGGTTAGGAAGATGCCAAGGTATTTCTTTTTTTTTGTTGTTATTGTGAATGGAATTATGTTTATTATTTGGGTTTCTGTTTGTTTATTATTGGTGTAGAGAAATG
>NW_007279581.1:0-327 GCF_000164805.1 Carlito syrichta | reverse complement strand
TATTCCTTTCCATTCCTTACGTATGGATTCGTCTACATTTCTTTCCATTTCACTCCATTCCACTCCTAACCATTCCATTCCAGTCCTGTCAGTTCCATTGAATTCTTCTCTATTCCCTTCCATTGTATACATCTCCACTCCATTCCTCTCCATTCAATTTTCTTCCACTCCATTCCGATCTATTCCATTACTCTCCATACCATTCCTCTTCATTGCAATGCACTCCAATTTATTTCATTCTCTCCATTTCTCTCCAATCAATTCCATTGCATTCCTTTCCTCTCCATTCCATTTCTCTCCATTCCATTCCTTTCCATTCCTTTCCCC
>NW_007279580.1:0-1028 GCF_000164805.1 Carlito syrichta | reverse complement strand
GGGGTAAGTAGTCACTGCCATTAGGGGTAGGAAGTCCACCTTCTGGGGTAGAAGAGACCACTTTTATTTGGGATGGAGAGGCTACTACCACTGGGTAGAGAGGCCTCTTCCAATGGCAAAGAAGACTCATGAGAAATTAGGGGTTTAACATCCCCAGCTTCATCAGTGTCTTCTCATACATCCCCATTCCAACTTGTGCAATTTCATTTTTTTCCAATCATGCAAGTCTGGGAGTTCAACTTTTATTGTAATGAGGCCAATTGCAGGATTAGGTCAAGATTCTGATTATCAACAATTTCAGTCCTTGATCTGGGAATTTGATTCCTCTGCTAAACCTTTCTCTCACCATTTTGACCAGTGACATTAGAAGCAACCAACCTATATCACTGCATTCCTTCGTTTTCCAAAAATACTTGAAAATATTATACTAAAGATCACTTAGCTCTTTGCTTTTCATAAGTGGATTGGTTAGGAATAGCTAATGTAACCATTTTATATATCTCTAAAAACAGTTTACTCCATAAATTATCAGTGCTCTTTTTGCATTTTTAAATATAATCTGATGAGAAAACTCTTTCCAGAAACTCCATGTCCAATTCAGAAAAAAACTCATCCTTAAAATTCTGTTCTAGTCAGGCTCAGTGGCTCAGCTTGTAATGCCATGCTTTGGGAGGCTGAGATGTTCGGTCTGTAATCCCGTCTTTGGGAGCCTGAGCCCGCGGGCTCGAGGCCTGTCTGGGCAACTTGGCGATACCTCATCTCTACAATTAAGCAAAAAATTAGCCGGACGTGGTAGCACACGCCTGTAGTTCCAGCTAGTTGGAAGGCTGAGGCAGAAGGATCATTGGAGCCCAGCAGGTGGAGGCTGTGGTGGCTGGGAGTGTGCCACTGCACTCCAGTCTGGGTGACAGAGTGAGACTTCAACTCAAAAAGAAATTCTGTTCTAGAGTCACTCTTGGTACTAAATCAGAATGAGTGAGGGTTCTCCAGAGAAACAGTACCAATAGGACATATGTACATATATATGA
>NW_007279579.1:0-812 GCF_000164805.1 Carlito syrichta | reverse complement strand
TTGCTGTTGTTCTGAGTTTCCTCTTTAAGATCGGGGGTAAATTATTTCTTGGGAAGCTACTTCTCACTGTAAGCTCTTTCGATATCTGTGCTGATAATCTAATCTGAATATATTGGGCTTTATTGAGACCTTCCCTTTGAAATGGATTTGCTATCTATTTATTATTAAACTACTATTTGTTTATGTAGAATTTAAAGTGCCTTATCCTTTATGTAGACCTTGACGTTTTA
Source organism: Carlito syrichta (assembly GCF_000164805.1). Taxonomy (NCBI): domain Eukaryota; kingdom Metazoa; phylum Chordata; class Mammalia; order Primates; family Tarsiidae; genus Carlito; species Carlito syrichta. The sequence goes on along the minus strand of NW_007279579.1, from coordinate 582 downwards.
AACGTGAAGTAGAATTGTTTTATCAATTGTGAAAATATTTGTTCTCTGAAAGCTGATTTTAAACAGTAAGGTAGGATGACTCTTGAAATAAATAAAACTCATAGCAGAACTTATATAATGGATAAATCTGAGATAAGAACAGTGAGCTGTGTTTTTTATAAAATATACCCCAAAGCTAATACTTTGTAAATACTACCATTTTTCTTTATGACTATAGTGTAACTACATTCCGGATGAAATAAATTTATTTTTTGATTAATGGGATTATAGAACAAAAATAACGTTCTGTAAGATTCAGTTCTATAAAAATAAAGTAAAATATGATATGAAATCCAACTTCACTAAATGTCACTGATCACTAGCAAATGTATTTGCAATTGTGGGCTCTTTTTTATCAACCAGAGACCCCCTTTTTTCTAAGCATTTTTTTTTCTGTTTTGAGTTCACATATGGGCTTAGATTGGTAGTGGAGAAATTCTTAAATAGGGTATGGAATTGGAATGCCATATAGATAATTTCTGTAGAATTTACCCAGCAGGTTATCCAGTTAAACCACTCAGGTCTCTTTCTTATTTATTTATT
>NW_007279578.1:0-529 GCF_000164805.1 Carlito syrichta | reverse complement strand
GAGCACATCCCAGGAAGATGTGCAGTAGGACCAGCAAGTGCTTGTCAGAGACCTGGGGGAAACGTGGCTAGGGAAATTCAGCAGGGCCTTTTAGGGATACTCAGAGATTGTGCCTATGTGTCAATGCTTTAGCAACCAGATAAAACCCACCTGAAGGCCGGGTGCTGTGGCTCACACCTGTAATCTCAAGTACTTTGGAAGGTGGAGGTGAGAAGATTATCTGAGTTCAGGGTTTCAAGATCACCTGGGGCAACTTGGCAAGACCACATCTCTACAGTAAATCAAAAAAATTAGCTGGGCATGGTGGTTGCGTGTCTGTGGTTTCTACTACTTGGAAGGCTGAAGCAGAAGGATCACTTGAGCCCTGAAGGTTGAGACTGTGGTAGCAGTCAATACGTGACTGCACTCCAGCCTGGGTGACAGAGTGAGACCCCGACTCAAAAAAAAAAGTAAGCTATTTTATTTTATTTTTATTTATTTATTTATTTATTTTAGTTGGAATCTCACTCTGTCGCCCAGACTGGAGTGC
>NW_007279577.1:0-963 GCF_000164805.1 Carlito syrichta | reverse complement strand
AAACAAGGTCAAGAGGTTTACTTGCTAAATTTATCCTATCAATAATGTGAAAGTTTTATTGGTACTTTAAAAACATAGATTATCTAAGACCTTTTAAAAAATTACAATATGAAATCTTCCAGTTCTTGAAGAGAGCAACAGCAGAAAAATGATATAAGCAATACCAACTTGTGTTTCTAAAAAACTGTCCAACTTGTATCACATCTGAAAGAAACAATCACCTCTGGGCTCGGTGACTCAGCCTCTAATCCCACGCCTTTGGGAGGCTGAGGTGAGTGGATTGCCTGAGGCTGCGGTTTCAAGACCCGCCTGGTCAACTTGGTGAGACTTCATCTCTACAATAAATCAAAATGAGCCGGGTGTGGTAGCGCACACATGTAGTTCCTGCTACTTGGAAGGCTGAGGTGGAAGGATCGCCGGAGCCCAGCAGATCGAGGCTGCGGTGTGTGAGACTCCAACACAAAAATAATAATAATAATAATAATAAAGAAAGAAAGAAACAATCACCTAATAGAAGGACAGAGGTATTTAGAGAAATTTAGGCAGAGGGACACAGGATGTCTTCAGTGTTTAATAAGATTACTACAATTTGAGGTTTTACGTTTAGGTCTTTGATTCATTCAGAGTTGATGTTTGTGTATGGTGATAGGTAGGGGTTCTGTTTCAGTCTTCTGTATGTGGTCTGCCAGTTTTCCCAGCACCATTTACCAAATAGGTTCTTCTCTCCCCAGTGGCTGTTAGGGAGACTTTGTCAAAGATGACTTAGTTGAGAAATTCAGGTTTTGCTTCCAGGATCTATAACCTGTTCCATTAGACTATATGCCTGTGCTTGTACCAATACCAGGCTGTTTTGAATATTGTAGACCTATAGTAAAATTTAAAGTCTGGAAGTGTGACACCTCCCACTTTGTTTCTTTTGCTAATGATTGTCTTGGCTATTCATGGTCATGTATGTTTCATATG
>NW_007279576.1:0-651 GCF_000164805.1 Carlito syrichta | reverse complement strand
AGGCAGAAGGATCGCTGGAGCCCAGCAGGTCGAGGCTGCAGTGGCCCCGGCCACTGCACTCCAGTCGTGGCAAATGAGTGAGACCCCAACTCAAAAAAAAAAAAAGATTTCTGACAAAGTTTGTGGGAAAATTTAAAAACCAAAATGGTTACTTTTAAATATTTCTAGATTTCTAAAACCAAATCACTCCTTTCTGGATACAATTATGGGAAACTTTTGTTGCATCTGTGAGATCATCTCCCACGCACTCAATGACTACAGTAAATGCACAGCTTTTGAACCCTGGAACAAATATATATGTAAGCTGTCTGTCACTGTGCAGTGTCAGCTCTCTCTACTGGGTACAAGCAATTTAGTTTCCAAGTATAGAAAATGGAGTTCTGAATGCAATCTTATTATATGATGTCTCGCTTAACCATGCTTATAGAAATAGACATCTTTACATTTCTTATTGTTACTTTATAGCCTTCCCCACCTACCCCCTCCTCTAGAAGAAAAGAAGAAACTCATGCAAGTTAAACTGAGTTAATAATAATAGCCATAGGGACCAGCTTTTGAGCATCTATTATGTGTTCACCTACGCTATAAAGAGCTGAATCATTGTTTTGTTATTTAACTTGCACAACTGCCCTGTGAGGTGAATACTATCTA
>NW_007279575.1:0-854 GCF_000164805.1 Carlito syrichta | reverse complement strand
TACTTTTGAGTTGGGGTCCCAATCTGTTGCAGATTGGAGTGTAGTCTGCTGACCATCATTCTGCTTTGGATCTTTCTGCTTTATTTTGCACAAAACAATTTGTTGAGTAAATGAATGAGTGAATGATGAGTCTTCACTCTTTAAGGGAAATTTAGTGATGGCTGCTTACCTAGAGAGGTTACAGTCATGAAAATGGATTAGATAATTGCCTGTCCACAGGAAGTCATGAGGGAAGACTTGGGAACCAAGCTGCTGTCTAATATTTCTGTAAAGGCTTGTGGCAAAGGCCAGTCTGCCCAAAAGGGTGTGTAACGCTGAGTTTTTTTTCTAAGACCATGACTGAGAAGTGAAGATGAGACAAGTTACTTTTGATTTTTTTTATTAATCAATATTTTTTATTATGGTTTTGTGGGGTACAGTTAAGGGTTAGGTGTACAATTACGTTTCATTCAGGCACCCTGTTGATAAGAGGTGTTTTCCCATCCCCAGACAGATATTTGCTACTGTTAATCCCATCCCCTGCACCCCCATAGTTTCCCAGTACTATCAGTCATTTTCATATAGTATTACATTGGATGTTCAAGGTCCATTATATGAGTGAGAACGTGTGATATTCGGATCTTTGTTTCTGTGAGAGGTCACTCAGTATTATAGACTCTAGTTCCATCCAGGTTGCTGTGAAATTCATGATTTTGTTCTTTTTTATGGCTGCATAGTATTCCATCATGTATATGTACCACTTTTTTTAATCCAGTCCTCTTTTGATGGGCAGCATTGTTGTTTCCAGGTTCTTGCTATTGTGAACAACGCTGCGATAAACATACGTGTGCAGGTATCTTATTTATAGAGTGATT
>NW_007279574.1:0-872 GCF_000164805.1 Carlito syrichta | reverse complement strand
CCCAGACCAGAGTGCAGTGGCCGTTCCCGGCCACCGCACCTTCGACCTGCTGGGCTCCGGCGATCCTCCGCCTCAGCCTTCTAGTACCTGGAACTACAGGCGCGCACTACCACACCTGGCTACTTTTTATAAATTTATTGTAGAGATGAGGTCTCGCCAAGTTGCCCAGGCGGGTCTCAAAACCACCAGGCTCAGGCAATCCACTCACCTTAGCCCCCCAAGGCGCGGAATTACAGGCTGAGCCACCGAGCCTGGCTTAGAAGCATTTCTTTTTCTCCACATCCACACCAGTATCTGTTGTGATTTGTTTTATTAATGATGGCCATTCTTACAGGGGTTAGTGGTATCTCAGTGTGCTTTCGATTTGCATTGCTCTGATGATGAATGAGACTGAGCATCTTTTCATGTGTCTGTTGGCTGCCTGCATATCTCCTTTTGAGCAGTGTCTATTAATGTCTTTAGCCCACTTTTTAAAGGGATTGCTTGTTTTTTTACTTTCGGCGCGTTTGAGTTCCTTGTAGATCTTAGATGCTAGACCTTTGTCAGATATACAGTTGGCAAATTATTTTCCCATTCTGTTAGCTATCTCCCTGCTCTCTTGATAGTTTCTTTTGCTTTGCAGAAGTTCATTGATTTGATGAGGTCCCACTTGTCTATTTTATTTCATATGGTATTGGCCTTTAGGGTTCTGAATAGGGGTTGGTTATCAGTTCCAATTTTCATAAGGGTGTCTCCTGCACTTTCTAAGATTCTTATAGTTTGAGGTTGTATATTCAGGTCTTTGATACATTTAGCATTAATTTTTGTGCGTGGTGATAGGTAGGGGTCCTGTTTCAATCTTCTGCATGTGGTCAGCAAGTTTTCCCAGCACC
>NW_007279573.1:0-933 GCF_000164805.1 Carlito syrichta | reverse complement strand
TGCATGATTAGAATTGAAGTAGGCAGCAGGGAGACCAGCAAGAGTCTGTTGTCATGATGCAGGTGAGAAATGATGGTATGTGGACCAGGTGGAGGTGGTGGTGAAAGTGAAGAGAAGTGACCGGATTTTGTGTAGGTTTTAAAGCTACAATCAACAGGAGGTGGGAAATGAAAGAGTTAGGAGAGGCCAGGATGACCCATGGTTTCTGGCCTGAACCATGGGAAGAACTGAGTGAGCATTACCTAAAGTAAAGAAGACTTCACAGGGATGGGATACAGAAGGGATAAAGCTAGTTCTGGAATGTTAAATGTGAGGTGCTAACTAGAATTTCAAGTGCAATTATCAAGTAAGCATGGTAAACAAGAGTTTCTGTAGTTTGAGTATGCATCTGGCCTGTGATATAAATACAAAAAGATAAAGGGCATATGAATGGCAGATAGAGTCATGAGGCTGGATGAGATTACAAGTGGAAGGGGTCCACACAGGAAGAAAAAGGAGGCCGAGTGTTGAGTGCTGGTGCCTCTAAAATTAAAAGTCAGAGAGATGAAGAGGAACCAATAAAACTAACAAAAGGCATCAATGAGTAAGAGGAAAGCTGAGGTGGAAAGAGGTAGTATTATACTGACACCTGATTTCATTGCTAATTTTAACATTAGGCTTCTCTATGACTAGTATGTTGATAATGTGACTCAACAGTTGATTCTGAATCCCCTGTGATTTTTTTCTCATCTGTTTTTAAAGATTTATAAATCCTCCATCTCAGGTGTGACACAAAGACAAGATGACACAGAGCCTGGAAGCAGGAGGTATTTAGTGCTCATAAATGAGTAAGGATGAGGGACCAGTACATGAATATTTGAAAGTGCAGTGTCTCAGAACATCCAGACTTATGACTGCTGTCATTTTAACCTGGGGTAGAGGGTCAATTAAATC
>NW_007279572.1:0-790 GCF_000164805.1 Carlito syrichta | reverse complement strand
GGGGATTGCCATTTTTTCACTTGTTTTGTTTGTTTCTGTGAAGACAGACTTCTCTTTTTATTTTTTGTTTTGTTATCTTTTATAGATAAAGTTGCTTCTGTTTGGGGTGGGAGTTTTTTGTTGTTTTTATACCTGACCTTCCTCCTCTGGTCCCACTTTTGGGAGAGACAATAATGCCAGGAAGACTGGGTGAACTGGGGAATAACCATATGGCACTGCTTCACTAATGCAGTGTGGAAGGGGACAGAGCAGGTCCTTTTCCTGTAGGTCAGAGTTTGTTCCCTCCTGGTACTGGCAACAGGGGCCCTGGGTCTCTGGGAGCTCTGGTGACCTCCTCCTAAGCCTCCTCCTTTGTGACTCATCAGCAGGATTGGCAAGCAACCAGACTCTACTATGCCACAGGTGCTCTTGGAGACATGGAGTGGCTTTCTTTCATCTTGGTGGAACTGCCCCCTTCACTGAAGTGTGGAAGGGAAGTAGCTATCTGAAAGTTGGTATTCTCCCTCAGTCCTCAGAAGGGCATGTTCAATACCACCACACTGCACAGAGGTGCTCTGCCTCCTGGTTTCCATGCTGCTCTGTAGGAAGGGTTATCACAGTGATGGTGGGCTCTTGAGAGCAAGTCACATCTGTAACCCTGACCTAGGGCTGCAACAGATGTTGATATCACAGAAATATTTATAAAGTGGGTGTACAGCACCTGCTGGAATCTGGAGAGGCAGGGAGCAGGAAGAGCGAATGCAATGCAGACCACCCCCAAAGTGATTTTCCCACTGAACCTCATAATAGG
>NW_007279571.1:0-783 GCF_000164805.1 Carlito syrichta | reverse complement strand
GCCTGTGCAGAAACAAGACATGGGTAATCTCAGCCTTGTCAATCACACTAAATTCCAAAGGACTGGCTCACAGACTTTCACTGTTCCAGGTACATCTGAGGCCACGACTGACAGATGTCAGTCAGACAGACTGACAGATGTAAACAGACTGTGTTACCTTAGCAAAAATCTCTGCCTGAGGGGTAAGGACACGATGCCAAACAAGTTATGATGGAGTTTTTAGGCAGATGTGAGGTTAGGAGAATCTGATTTACGCTCCTGGGTAAAAAGCAGTAGAAAATATTCATATATGGGCAATGATATAGAAACGCTGTCACTTTTCTGAATATACTAATTAAAGGTATTTAACAGAAAAATGAGAAAGAACAAGAATGAGGAAGTCATAGACGGAAGGACTGGAAGTAAGAATAGAAACAAGTTAAACAAAAAGATATACATCTAAATATCTTGAAAACACATTTCATATTGTAAAAATAAGAAAATAATGATGATCATAAATATGACTTAAATTGACAAAAACTTGAGTAGTAGATTTGTCAAAAGGAGTTCAGAATTTCTAAACTCTTCATTTTGAGGATAAAGGCATATAAATCATTCTGCTGTTAACCTTGACAGTTTAATAATGGTTTTAAAAACCTTCAAAAAATTGCTAAACACTAAGAGAATTAAAAGCACATCTATAGTAGACTCAGTTTAGTAATTCATTCCACAAACATTTATTGGTCCCTGTTATGGGCCAGGCACTGGGCCAGAGTCTTAGGTGCAAAGTCAACTGAAAAACAG
>NW_007279570.1:0-806 GCF_000164805.1 Carlito syrichta | reverse complement strand
TTTTGAGAAAATAAGATTTAAAGACTCACCCTTTAATGAGAGTGAAAAAGAAAACCACAAGCTAGGTAAGTATTTAGCAAAAGAGCCAGGTGCAATGGTCTGTAATCCCAACACTTTGGGAGGCTGAGGAGGGAGGATTGCTTAAACCTAAGAGTTCAAGGCTGGAATGAGCTGTGATCATGCCACTGCATGCCAGCATGGGTGAAAGAGTGAGACTGTTTCAGGGGGTGTATGTGGGGGAAACAGTATTTAACATCTGAAGAAAATGCTTAATCCAATCATAGTTAAGTCTTAGCTACAAAACAAATTATTTGCTCATCTTGCTAAAAGAGGAAAATTGTTTTTTCTCCAACAAATAGTGGCAACTATAGTAGATATAGCCTGAGTTGTTAGCTGAAGTTAATGTAGATAAACTCAACTGGCTTAAAACGAGTCATGCTTCAAACTCTTGATTTAATGTTTAAATCTCTAGTGAAATTTCAATGACTATTTTTTTTTCTTCTCCCAAGCAGTAATCATAGTAAAAAAAAGCTACCAGATTGGTAGAACCAGTGGCTCTCTTGCTTTGGGTGTACTGACCAGGTTTTAGATTTATGTATCAGGAAAGCTACGCCCAAGACTTCCTGGGTTCAAGTTCCAGTTCCAGCTCACACAGCAACATGACACTGGGCAGGTTAATTACCCTTTACTTATCTGCAACAAAGGGATGATAACTGTACCTATTTCATAAATTTTTTATGAGGATTAAATAAATAAAAACTTGATGAGGGTTCAGAATAATTAAGGATGCCGTGTGTGCTCAATAA
>NW_007279569.1:0-683 GCF_000164805.1 Carlito syrichta | reverse complement strand
TAAACCTTTCCACAGTGAATGCCCCAACTAGACACATCAAACATGATTTACTACTATTTTAGCTATAACACTAACTCTTTTCATATTATTTCAACTAAATATTTCAAAACTAATATATCCCTTTAACCTAAGCTTAGCAGACATTAAATTACAAACACTTAATTCCCCTTGAGAACTAAAATGAACGAAAATCTATTTGCCTCTTTCATTACCCCTACAATAATAGGTCTACCAGTAGTAGTACTAGTTATTATATTCCCAATTATCCTATTTCCAACCTCAGCCCGTCTAATTAACAACCGATTTATCTCCCTCCAACGATGGTTAGTTCAATTAGTACTTAAACAAATAATGTCTACACACAATAATAAAGGTCGAACCTGATCCCTAATATTAATCTCCCTAATTTTATTTATCGGATCCACAAACCTATTAGGCCTACTGCCCCACTCCTTCACACCAACTACCCAATTATCAATAAACTTAGGTATAGCGATTCCTCTATGAGCAGGAGCAGTAATTACCGGCTTCCGACACAAAACCAAAGCATCCTTGGCTCACTTTCTCCCACAAGGGACCCCCTTTCCCCTTATTCCGATACTGATTATTATCGAAACAATCAGCCTCTTTATTCACCCAATAGCTCTAGCCGTACGACTGACCGCCAATATACAGCAGGTCAC
>NW_007279568.1:0-718 GCF_000164805.1 Carlito syrichta | reverse complement strand
CTCTGGTTTTCAAGTTTGTTTCCATACAAGTGTATATAGTAGTCTCTAATGATCTTTGTATTCTTAGGGTCAGATGTGACTTCATCTTTTGTGTTTCTGATTATGCTTATTTGGTTTTTTTCTCGTTTTTTCTTGGTCAGTCTAGCTAGGGGACCATCAATCTTTTTTACCCTTTCGAAGAACCAGCTTTTTGTTTCATTGATTTTTTGTATTATCTTTTTGTCTTCTATGTCCTGGATTTGGGCTTTTATTTTGGTGATCTGGATTCTTCTGCTGAAATTAGGGTTTTTGTGGTCTTGCTTTTCCAGCTTCTTTAGGTGTCTTGTTAGGTTGTGAATTTCCGTTCCTTCCATTTTCTTCATGTGTGTTTGTAGGGATATAAATTCCCTTCTTACTACAGTTTTCAGGGCATCCCAGAGATTCTGGTAAGATGCTTCTTCATTTTCATTTGTTTCCAGGTATCTTTTGATCCCTGTTTTGATTTCGTTGTTGACCCAGGAGTTGTTTAGCATCATGCTGTTTAGTGTCCATGTCTTTGTGGATTTTGGGGGGACTTTGTTGGTGTCAATGTTTATTTTTATTCCACTGTGGTCCGAGAAGGTGTTTGGTAGAATTTTGGTCCTTTTAAATTTGTTTATTCTTGATTTATGGCCGAGTATGTGGTCGATCTTAGAATATGTTCCATGTGTTGATGAGTAGAATGTGTATTCTGTGGTCG
>NW_007279567.1:0-681 GCF_000164805.1 Carlito syrichta | reverse complement strand
TGGAGAGGATGTGGCAAAAAGGGAACACTTCTACACAGTTGGTGAGTGTACAATAGTGCGTCCTCTGTGGAAAAACAGTGTGGTGAGTCATAAAACTTCTGAAAATAGACCTTCCATTTGACCCTGCAATCCCCCTACTGTGAATATAGCCAGAAGAATTCAAATCACTCTATAAAAAAGATACCTGCACACGTATGCTTATCAAAGCATTGTTCACAATAGCAAGAACATGAAACCAACAGTGCTGTCATTAAAAGAGGATTGATTTTAAAAATGTGGTACATATACACAGTGGAATATTACACAGCCATAAAGAAGAACAAAATCATGAACTTTCACACAACCTGGAAGGACTTAGAGTCTATAATACTGAGTGATCTTTCACAGAAACAAAGAACTGAGTATCACATATTCTCAATCATAAGTGGGCTTTGAAAAACTATCATAATACTATAAGAAAAGAATTGACAGTAGGGAGAATCTGCGTGGGGTTGTCAGGTGGGGAGGTGGGATTGGCAGTAGTGGGAATCTGCCTGGGGAAGGGGGGGCATGCCTCATCAACAAGGGTACATGCACAATGAATATTTGTATACCTAATCCTGAATTGTACCCCAAAATTTTAAAATAAAATATATAAAATTAAAAAAAGGAAAACACACAAGTCTATAACAATAATGCAAA
>NW_007279566.1:0-688 GCF_000164805.1 Carlito syrichta | reverse complement strand
TCTTTTGTCTTTTGTTTTCTTGGTTTCCTGCTATAGAGTAGGATTCTATCCAAGTCTTGGACAAGATAAGATGACCAGTAGCACCACAAACATACATCTTCCAAGCTTAGTCACACCAGTCTAAAGACAATCTCAATCTTTTTCCCTCTTTCCTCACCTCCATCTCTCTATTATTATTTTTTTAATGTCAATTTCAGGGAAGACTTCACTTTATCATTGCTTGGCTGATATGCCCATTCTTGTAACAATAGCAGTGGCCTGGATTAGGTAACATGATTGATTTCTGCACAAGGTTCACATGCAGCAAAGAAAAATTACACAGAGGCCCCAATAAAAGTCAGTTGGAAAGTATGCTGAGAAAACAAATTATAAATGTCACTGTGTTTGCTACATAGAGGGTGACTTAACTTGCTTTACTATTAAATGGCAGGGGAATGATTCAAATCAGTGTCTGCCTGACTTTAGTGCTCATGACTCTAAGTATTCTAATTTAGGTACTTTCTCATTATTTCTGGAGTTATTTTTGGAATATTTGTTTTACACTAAGAATGTTAAAGCCATGGACGTCTTTTATAAACAAAGACTGCAAATATTTTTCTCATCTATTTCCACTGAAACCTACTTTTTTGGATTTAGGGCTAGAAATTACCATGAGTGATTTCTTTCTATTTCCCCCAACAAACTAGTT
>NW_007279565.1:0-748 GCF_000164805.1 Carlito syrichta | reverse complement strand
CTAACCTAGAATAAATATATAATTAACAGTATGTTCTCTGTTAAGCCAGTAACAAAGAAACCCTTTAGTGCAGTAAAACAAAGTCCTGTCATATCCCCATTTTTTACAAAGAAGCATGAAAGTCTTTCACAATGGTTCAAACTGTATTTATAGTAACAAGGTAAAGACTTGAGATGAAAATCAAAAGGATTAAAGTCAAAGCTCCAGCTCAATATGAGTTACAGTTTTGATTTTTATTCTTATAGTGGTCTACAAATATTAAGACAGAAAACACATCCATGTGATTGTAGGATCCTCTGAGACTCTACAACCTTAGAAAAGCCGATAAAACTGATGAAAATGCATCTGGCTTGGCAGTAGACTCCATATTAAATGGTAATGCTCAAAGTAATGACTACAACAGCAGAAGGCTGTGGGGAGGGGAGGAGGCAAAAGGCTGAAATTTCTGCAACTGACACTGGGCAGAAAGAAAAATAAGGGGAAAAAAGATGTGCTAATACTGTTTGAAAATGGCAGCCTGTTAATAATCATTGCATTCCTGAAAACACAGGCAGATGATACCACCATTCCTTTGTACATGAGCTAAGCAAGCCCACCAAGCACAAGCGTTACATACCTCTTTGAGGAAAATGAGACCACTTCATAGCTGAATCTATATCTAAAACCAATCCCTGGAGTTACCACTGAGAGCTTGTAGATTTGGAAATTGTAGACTTTTCTCACTAAGAAAGAAAACTGAAATTCTTTT
>NW_007279564.1:0-756 GCF_000164805.1 Carlito syrichta | reverse complement strand
CTATTGTCTAGCCAGTTGTCTCAAAATGTTGACCATGTACTGACAGCATCTGCATACCTCGGAGCTTGTTAGATCAAAGAATCTCCGACCTTCCTCCAGTCCTACTGATTTTGTATTTTCCCAAGATCCCCAGATGAGTCCTAGGCACATTAGAGGTAAAGAAGCACTGTTCTAGAGGATTTCTCATGCAAGGTCTCAGGGAACATGTAAATGATTCTTGACTGAAGCATTACCTGATTGAGAAAAAAATTTGGTCACAAACCCAACTATCTATGATACTGTGTATTAATTAGGGTTCTCCAGAGAGATAAGACCAATGGGACATAGATATAGACATACATAGATATAGGTATAGATATAGATATAGATAGATAATATAGATATAGATCGACATCAACATAAATACACAACAGGGGATTCATTATGAGAATTGGCTCACACAGTTAATGGAGATTTAGAAGTCACACAACACACCATCTGTAAGCTGAAGAAACAAGGAAGCTCACAGCATGGCTCCGTACAAATTTGAAGGCCTCAGAACTGGGGGAGCTGACGGTATGATTCTCAGTAAGAGGCTGTTGTCCTGTAAACCCAGCGGGAAGTGTGGGAGTAGGTAGCTGATGCATGTTCTAGAGACCAAAGGCCAGAAAACCTGGAGTTCTGATATCCAAGGGCAGAAGAAGGCATCCCAAACCCAGAAAAGAGAGAGCGCACGAATTTTCCTTTCTGGGCCTCAGCAGATTGAATAGAGCCTGG
>NW_007279563.1:0-868 GCF_000164805.1 Carlito syrichta | reverse complement strand
CTAAAGGAAAACTTTGAAATTGGGCTTACTCCAAGGAAAAACTATTTTAAAACATTTCATAGATCTCCAGTTATTTTTTTCTTTATTTCAGATGGAAAAACGTCTTTTTAAATAATGTGTCATACTGACCCCTCATTATCCTCTCAGAAGCCTATGCTAGCTATGATATCCTAGGAAGAAATTAACAGCATAGGCAAAAACATATCAGCAAAAGCTAATTCATATATTCTTTAGGTTAAAAAAGCAATGTCAGCCGGCCTCGGTGACTCAGCCTGTGATCTCAAGTCTTTGGGAGGTTGAAGTGAGTGGATTGCCTGAACCCGCGGGTTCGAGACCCGCCTGGGCAGTGAGACCTCATCTCTACAATAAATCAAACAATCAGCCGGGCGTGGTAGCGCATGCCTGTAATTCCGGCTACTTGGAAGGCTGAGGCAGAAGGATCGCCTGAGCCCAGCAGGTCGAGGCTGCGGTGGTCGGGCAACAGATTGAGCAACAGAGTGAGACTCCAACTCAAAAACAAAGCAATGTAAGGAGAATCAACCTCCTTTACACACACACACACACACACACACACACACACAAAGAGGCATCCTCCATACTGATAGAAAATCCACTTTAAAAATGCTTTTAAAATAATATTCATACAATTATTTTTAATGAACCATGAGGGAAAAAAAGATTTGCCTACATCCAAACTCATTCCTTCATTTCTATTCAATAGTACAAGACGAGTCTATTTCTTGCCTACTAAGATGAAGAAAGCTTTCACAAGTACAGCTACCCAAAATAATGTTTAGTTTGTCCATGGTGAGAGAACACAGTTTTGCTGCAATGAACCACATGCTCACCAGGACTGGCATGGAGAACA
>NW_007279562.1:0-788 GCF_000164805.1 Carlito syrichta | reverse complement strand
GGAACCAGGCCCCTGTTGTGAAACCTCTTTTGTGACTTAATGTGCAGCCCAGGGGCAGACTTGCTATAGTAGAGGGTGGTGGGGCCCTGTCGGGTTGGCACTGTAGCAGGAAGGAGGGGCAGGGGAGGAAACCAGGATGGGGAATGCTGACAGTCATTGTGATAAGTTCTGGATGTTAAAGGTGGAAGAGAGTTCCTTGATGGGAACTCCGGGAACTCTAGTATGCTCACATCAGAAAGAACATTCTAGCATCTATGTTAGCATACATAGCAGTGAGTTTCAGCTGCTCCTTGTGTTGTGACATCTCAACAATTTAAGGGTGAGGGATGAACAGGCGATTTGCAAAACCTCCCAGGTCATTTTGATGACCTCTCCCTTCCAAACCTCTTCCTTCCACATCCTTTCCTCTCTATTCTGCCATCCTCCTGCCTCTCCCAGTGGTTACCTTGTCCTTTTCTTTCTTTCTGTTTTCTTTTTTTTAAAGAAAGCAGGATTTATTGAGAGCACAGAAAAGTTCCCACAGCAGTAGGGGACCCGAGGGGGCTGCCCCCTTTTCTTTCTTTGATCGGGGGAGATGGGATGGCTATCAGATGCTCCATCTGAAAGCTGACTTATCCCCACAATGGTCCTATGGTCCCAGCAGTCCTAACTCTGATGATTAGACCATGAGTTCTTCAACCAGTCACTGGACCCAGGGTAGTGGGACATGCTGATTTCCTAAGTCAGTTGAGGAAATACATTGGAAGGAGGGACTAGATGCATGTAGACAGCCAGTGGTTCCCACTAGG
>NW_007279561.1:0-691 GCF_000164805.1 Carlito syrichta | reverse complement strand
CATGAGGCTGACATTTGCGAGTACAGAGGCAAGCAAGCTTCTCTGTGAAATGACTCACTGCTATTGAACTCTGATCACCCTTTTATATTTACAAAGTTTTGCGAGTCACATTTCAAATGGGAAAAATAGCAGGAATGGAATTTAATTGTTAATTTATTCGTGGTGGTTGCAGGCAATGGCTCCCCAGTCATGAAAGGTGTGTGAACCCGGGTGCTCCTCAAAGCTGGGCTAGGTCAGTCTCATTCTCAGCTAATCAAAAAAGGACTCTTTGGGGAATCATTTCTTCACTGCTCCCCGTACCTTACATGTCTTTTATCTTTGCATGCATTTAATTAAAGTGTCTCCAACTCCACTCCCTGCACAAACGGCTAAAATTTTTCATCAGACAGCTTACACATTCGTATTCAGTACTATCTGAAGAAGGCAATATGATGTACTGCCAGCCTTCACAAAACTGGTCGTCACTTTCTATCTGTGTCTCTGAACAAGTAAGCGGTCTTTTATTTTCTATTTTATATTTTTATAGGAGTCTTCACTCTGTTTACCCAGGGCGGATGAGGTATAGTGGCACACTCATGGACACCACCTCCTCAACATGCTGTGCTCAGGCCTTCCTTGGATCTAAAGCCTTCCAAGGTAACTGGAAACCACAGGCATGCGCCACCATACCCAGCTAATTTTTTAAAAAAAA
>NW_007279560.1:0-785 GCF_000164805.1 Carlito syrichta | reverse complement strand
GCCACATGTAAAATCCGGCGCGTAAACTCCCCACTGATCCTTGCCCTGGTGACACCCTAAACCGTCAAGGGACATTCCACATCACCCTCCATTTCCGCCTCCTCCCCAAAAGCATGGGGCGCTGTCCACCCAGTGCAGGCTGGGCCTGCTGTTTCCCTCTGCACTGCCTTGGCTGAAGAGCACAGACACGGAGGCCTTTGTAACTTGTTGTGCACGAGTCCACGTGACCACTCAACCGCTCTGTACTGTACACTCACATTCACACACTTGCACACACACTCGAACTACTCTGGTATGCTGGACTCTCGGAACCCTGCTGAGGCTGGGCTGCGTGGGATCCCAGTGCATTGTTGAAAGGGCACTCAGTCAACCTCTTCTGATGCACAACCAATAATGGACATGTAACTTTACACAACCTTTGGCCACCTGCCAAACCTTAAACAATGCAAGACCAAAGAGCCATGACCATAGAAAAATGTAATGCCATACCCTAAGACTAATTATTTTGAAATTGTTTGGAATCATTCTGAAGAATAAAACACTACGTGTATGCAAATAGCTGAACAGCTGATCCTTACGTATTATTAATATTATAATTTCCAGGTTTGGAATTCATGAAAGTTAGACTGCTGCCCTTTTAACAAACTGCGAAAAAAATGGTGTTAAGACTTAAAAGTTTTTTCTTACATTTCCAGCTTCTTACATCTCTGGTGATTTTTGGGGTCAATAGATTTATTGTTAAACAATGAAAGAAATGTCACTGTGACCCACATTTTTATTATGTG
>NW_007279559.1:0-699 GCF_000164805.1 Carlito syrichta | reverse complement strand
TTTTGCCAACCCTACCTGTACGTCGGCGGTCAGCAAAATTTTTCCGCTCGGGGACAAACGGTACATAGTGTAGACCGCCGAAGCCACAGAGTCGCTGTCGGAAATGTCCAGCTCTGTCCTCGTGGTGCGAGAGCAGCCACGGGTAACGCACGCGTGGATGACAGTAACCGTGCCTATTAAACTCTTATTTGCAGAAACAGGACGGGAGCCGGACGGGTCCCGCGGGCGGTAGCGTTCCGACACCCGACCTCAACTTGCCCCGCCATCTACGCCTTGCCTGTTCTCACGGTCTCTCCGATCAAGGGCCCAGCCCAGTGATTACAAACGGGGGGAGAGAGCGTCTGCTCGTCAGGTTCAGTCGGGGCAGACACCGAGCGGTGGATGTCGCAAGGGCATCTGTAGAAATAGGTGAATCTTTGCCAGAGGCACGAGAATTACGCGAGCGGAACGTGACGTAAACACAAACCGTGGGAGACCTAAAATGTGTAAAAGACACACGTCTAGACTAGCAGAAATAATCTTGAAAAATAACAAAATCGGAGGGTTACGGTTGCCTGATTTCAAGCCTTTCACTATAGTAACCGAGAAAGTGCAGCGTGGGCGTGACCGGGACACACAGATAGAGCCAAGAAAGAGGACCAAGGGTCCAGGAATCACTCCACACTGATACAGGCAACGGATTTTGGAATCGAAGGCAAA
>NW_007279558.1:0-748 GCF_000164805.1 Carlito syrichta | reverse complement strand
GTTGGCACCCCAGAAGGAAACCCCATTTCCATCGGCAGTCCCTCTGCTTCTCACCCTAGCCCCTGGCAGCCATGGAGCCCTCTGTCTATATGGATTTGCCTGTTGTGGTCACATCCCATGGAGTGAGTCATGCAGTGCGTGGACTGAGAGGCAGAGCCACACGTTCTTAGCTTCTGCCTCCCTTGTTGGGGATGAGTCTGTCCCCTGGTGCCTGTGCCCAAGGCCAGCCCTTGTCCTGCTGCCTCCTGACATGCCTCTGATGACCTCATGAACATTCTTGTATCAAACCTATCATTGTATCGAGGTGTGGTGGTGCATGCTTGTAGCTCCAGCTACTCAGGAGGGTAGAGAGGGAGGATCATCGGGGTGACATAATGAGATTCCTTCTTTAAAAAGAAAATGTCATTGTCTGGCAGGCTGGCTTTTGTTTTCATATCTTCTGGTCCCAGCATGTCCTCTCTTTCTCACCTGTGTGTTTGTTGACACAATGGAAAATCATTTGGGCTCATAGATTGAACTAGAAATGCTTGTGTGTGGCCTTCATGTGCACTAACATTCTGCCTTCAAAGAAAACTCATCAAGGAGTACTCAGGGAGAAGCTGGGAGCCCCTGAGAATGGTCTTCATTCTGAAACTTCCAGTCCATGGAGTGTGACCTGAGGTTGACTCCAGCCTGCCTGGGAGGACCCTAGGAGACAGGGATGCCTTTGGCCTCCATTTGATGCTTTTAAAAAACACTTTTTAGCCAG
>NW_007279557.1:0-1424 GCF_000164805.1 Carlito syrichta | reverse complement strand
TGTGGAGAATGTGTGAGAAGTAAGCAGTAAGTGTAAGCAAAGGTCAGATTGATGTTATCACTACGTTTCCCTGGAGTGGAGACAATTACTCCTTGTTTGTTTGGCTATTAATCCAGAATTGTGTGGGGGTGTGCAAGTCTTCTGAAATGCATTATGCAGGCTCCTTAGAGTCCAAATCAAGTACGATGATAGAGTTTCAGTGTTAAACCAGGGAGCAACGAGTTGATTTATAAATATTTAAACATAAATAATGATTCATGAATTGCTATATCGGCCTGCAGAATTTTTTGGATAAATAACATCATCCTGATGGAATTTAAATACAGCTCTGTAGTCCATCAGTATATATTAATAATCTTTAAAGTACTAAGTTTCATGTGATCTCATATTTTATCTAATCAGGAAATATCTAGATTGATATAATTTGTAACTTCTAAGGCAGCCTCTTTTTGTCAATAGTTTAATTTTCCCGTTTTAACGTTCATTTGAGGGGGAAAGATACAGAAGTTGTCATCAACTCAAAAGAATAAATGTTAGCCCAGTTGTCTATTTTCACCACACATATTGAAAGAGAAGTTATGGTAATTTTTCAATTTGGTTCGAATTATTATTTCCCCTAATAATTGTGCAAAAGTTTACCTGTTAAAATGTGTCAGTTGATATAAAATAGTAAATGAAATAGCAAGTAATTATGCTGTGAATATCATTTTGCCTTTTCATTAGATGTAAGTGTTCATTTCTTAGACATGAATATTTATTTTAAGCAGGCAGAGTGGCAAAATATCAACATGAGATTAGGGTCTATAGACCAGCGGAATTCTTAAAACAGATTTAGAAATACAACTTGAACACATTGTCATGGTTTTAAGCTTCAGTGTCTCATTTCTGCAGTTGAGGGAAAGATATTCATTTGTCTGTTGTTTTGAGGATCAAATGACACAATGCATTTTAAAAATACAGATTACTATTGACATATTACTATTATATTCAGGAAGGAACTTAGCAGGGGTAAACTTTTTTTTAATTCAGGAGGGGTAAACTTTTTGTTTTCAGATACTCAACTCAAATCAACATAATAAAAATGTGGGTCACAGTGACATTTCTTTCATTGTTTAACAATAAATCTATTGACCCCAAAAATCACCAGAGATGTAAGAAGCTGGAAATGTAAGAAAAAACTTTTAAGTCTTAACACCATTTTTTTCGCAGTTTGTTAAAAGGGCAGCAGTCTAACTTTCATGAATTCCAAACCTGGAAATTATAATATTAATAATACGTAAGGATCAGCTGTTCAGCTATTTGCATACACGTAGTGTTTTATTCTTCAGAATGATTCCAAACAATTTCAGAATAATAACTCTTAGGGTATGGCATTACATTTTTCTATGGTCATGGCTCTTTGGTCTTGCATTGTTTAAGGTTTG
>NW_007279556.1:0-509 GCF_000164805.1 Carlito syrichta | reverse complement strand
TGGGGGGAATGAGGTGAATATTTTAAAGAAGTTTTCTATTACTTGTACTAAGTGGTGACTTCATGGATTTTCAATTTTTTGTTGTTGGTACCAAGCTGGAGTGCAGTGGCATGCTCACGACCACTGCAGCCAGCTGGGCTCAGGCGATCCTTCCACCTCAGACTTCTATTAGCTGGAACTACAGCCACGTGCCACCACACCCAGGTCATTTTTTTGATTTATTGTAGAGACGAGGACTTGCCAAGTCGCCCAGACTGGTCTGGAACATGTGAGCTCAGGCAATTCTCTCACCCCAGCCTCCCAAAATGCTGGGATTATAAACTGAGTCACTGCGCCTGGTCTTTCAATTTAATGATGTATACTTTCTACACACTCTTGTATAGGCCTGATATTTTTGCATGCATGTGTGCACATACACAAAATAATGGACTTGTATATTACTGGTCATCCCTAATATATTACTATGATGTTATATAATATACCATAATTAAGATACTAATATGTTAGTA
>NW_007279555.1:0-787 GCF_000164805.1 Carlito syrichta | reverse complement strand
CGAAATTATGGAAAAGTGAGAATAAGAGAAAGCAGAAGAAAAATAGAAATTTGATTTGTAGCGACCCAGGGACTATTGCTTGATACCTCTCATTAAAGAGGTAAAAGTAGGGAAAGGAAAAAGTCAATGTTCAGAATTTATTTCATTCCACTAGCATACTTCAAGAATGTTGTAAGGAATCATTTGAAAATTGAATATCTACTGGTGATGTACAAACCAAAATATTTCTTTTCATGCTTTAACTAAATAATACAAATAATTGTTTTATTTTAGTCATATTATATTTAAGACCCTAATTTAATCAAATAATCCAGGTCATTTCATTTCATCTTTTTGGGGAGGGGTAAAAGAAGGGATGGGGGATATTTTATATAAATGTGAACCTAAAAAATAATGCACGTATATGTTAATCTAAGTCATGCATACGAATTATTATGTTACTAAGCCAATCACTTACATACATCATATTATTTAATTATAAAATAATCCTATGAGGAAGGCATTTATCATCAATATTTTAGAGATGAGAAAAGTGACTTGAAAGGACAGACTGAGAGCAAGGAAATGCATTTTTTATCTTGCAATGATGAGAAAATACGGCTACGTTCTGGAAAAATGCATAATTTAGGTAAAGACTAACTCTGCTGACTTTGTCTTTTCAGAAACACAGACTTCAAGCACGACCACCATTGTATACTCAGTGCATAGTGATCAGGACTCACCTCTTTCCTCAGAGTTTTCTGCCCAGTCCTCCTTGTGCCCTAAGGCCTGCAGATTGGCAATCACT
>NW_007279554.1:0-845 GCF_000164805.1 Carlito syrichta | reverse complement strand
TGGGAGACATTTAAACATTCTATGTTGACTATGAGTTTGCTTACTCACTGCTTCAAGCTCAGCAGAAGTAAAGAAAAAAGATCAATAAACATTCATTTTTATGTAAAGTATATTCAAACGTGTTTTTTACTACATGCATCAGGCAAAGTTAGTATCAGATTATACGTTTCACATTTTAATCTACATATATTGTTAAACAGTCCTATTCAGAGTAAATGGGAAACAAATTGCCACAGGTAGATTTTTTTATTTACTAATTTTGCTTGCCAGTCACTTACTTGCATGATTTTCATCATTTACTCAAAGGAAATAATTGGTTGTGTACCTGCTGTTCTTTGCTTTAACCTATTTATTTATAATAAACTTATTGGTAGTTCTTTTGGTCTACTGTGAAAAGTATAGATTAGTAACAGTATATTGGAATATTGGGGACTAATCAGAAGGTGTTTCACCTACTATTTCTGTCTCATACTTTCTACGGCCTCATCACTAATTCTGCTAAAATTTATTTCTCTTTGAAACATTTACTTGTATAATAGTGACTCAGTTATTTTAATTAGAGGGCAAGTAGTGGTATCCTGTATTTTAGCCCATTTATTTTTATCCATAAAATTGGGCTCGTAGTTGTACACTGGGATGATGGAAAGAGTAAGTTCTTTAAAAATATTTAAAGCCTCTGCCACCATTTCTGGCCTATAGTAAGCACAAATCAATGACCACTTTCCAGGTAATGCCAGCAGCCAAAGGGGTAAAATGATCTCTGACATTATCCTGTCTAGAGCTTGGAAGTGCACAAGGGACATAGGAGCAATGTACACTGATACACAGCTGCTGCACCAGTAGAA
>NW_007279553.1:0-829 GCF_000164805.1 Carlito syrichta | reverse complement strand
CTTCCCTTATCTCTTTTGCGCTCCCGGTAGTCTACACTCCATCAACCGAAAGATGCAAATCTCCTTTAATTCCTTTTTCTGAATGGTTATAAGTTTGAATAATATAGAATCGGTGTAATTGTAAGCCTGGTGATTGTCTCACTTTTGTGTAATGCTTGATGTCTCAGGTCTGGTCTGGATCAAAAAATGTTACTATGATCCATGTGGCCGATCTCAAGTTCTATACAATGCTCTGGCGGTCACGTGACTAACGTACTAACAACTCTGGACTGATAAAAGTGAACTGTAAAAACCTGGAGGGTGAACAGAACCATTTTAGAAAGACCTCGAGTCTGGCTGTGCTCCCTGGATTCGAAGTCATACATGCACTTCTTTCCACCAGGTCCCTGCCCTCTTGATTTATTGGTATCAAGGGGAGCAGTTGAGCATTACTCAGACCATAATACAATGACCAAATCAAGATGAGTCCATATCCACCACTTTGAACATTCACTATTCTTTGTGGTGATAACATTTAAAAACTTCTCTCCTGGCTATCTTGGAATATTCAGGACATCGTTATTTGCCAGGGTCACCATACAGTGCCATAGCACACCTGAATTCACGCTCCTCTAATCGCAAACTAGTACACACACTGACCAACCTCTCCCCTGCCCCACAGGCGCTGATAGGCAGTCACCCTTTCACTCCCCGTCCCATCTCCTTCCCAGCACTTCCTGGGCAACTCTCAGCCTCTTGACCTCTCCTGGCTGGCCCAGTCCTTCTCCTGCCTCCCTCCAGCATGCTTTTTCTCTTGACCTTTCTAAGAAGTCTCACCGAGAAAATCTCC
>NW_007279552.1:0-844 GCF_000164805.1 Carlito syrichta | reverse complement strand
GAGAAGGAGTTGCCTCCCTAAATAAATCAACACCAGAGAAGAGACAAGGCTTTTGCCCCATTCTCCCTGGATGGATCACAGACATGGTACCTGGAGATGCATCAGCCATGTCATGACCATTATAGTAAAAGCTAAATACCCAGGATGGTGAAGAGAAAGTTGGAAAGATCCTGGGATATTAATGATTTCATAAAACTGCCACACAGGCATGGTCAGGTTACCTCCAGACTGCTTGTGACATGAGAAAAATTAACCCTAACTTGGAATGTAGATAGTATTCACCTCACAGGGCAGTTGTGCAAGTTAAATAACATTACAATGATTCAGCTCTTTATAGCGTAGGTGAACACATAATAGATGCTCAAAAGCTGGTCCCTATGGCTATTATTATTAACTCAGTTTAACTTGCATGAGTTTCTTCTTTTCTTCTAGAGGAGGGGGTAGGTGGGGAAGGCTATAAAGTAACAATAAGAAATGTAAAGATGTCTATTTCTATAAGCATGGTTAAGCGAGACATCATATAATAAGATTGCATTCAGAACTCCATTTTCTATACTTGGAAACTAAATTGCTTGTACCCAGTAGAGAGAGCTGACACTGCACAGTGACAGACAGCTTACATATATATTTGTTCCAGGGTTCAAAAGCTGTGCATTTACTGTAGTCATTGAGTGCGTGGGAGATGATCTCACAGATGCAACAAAAGTTTCCCATAATTGTATCCAGAAAGGAGTCATTTGGTTTTAGAAATCTAGAAATATTTAAAAGTAACCATTTTGGTTTTTAGATTTTCACACAAACTTTGTCAGAAATCTTTTTTTTTTTTTGAGTTGGGGTCTCACTC
>NW_007279551.1:0-839 GCF_000164805.1 Carlito syrichta | reverse complement strand
AAAGAGAAAAAGAGCTGGGCTCGGTGGCTTAGCCTGTAATCCCGCACCTTTAGAGCTGAGTGAGTGGATTGACTGAGCCCGCAGGTTCGAGACCCACTGAGCAGCGAGACCTCATCTCTACAATAAATCAAAAAATTAGCCGGGCTTGGTAGCACGCACCTGTAATTCTGGCTATTCGGAAGCCTGAGGCGGAAGGATCGCCGGAGGCCAGCAGGTCGAGGCTGCGGTGCCGGGAGCGGCCACTGCACTCCAGTCTGGGCGACAGAGTGAGACTCCAACTCAGAAAAAAAAGAGAAAAATGGCTGGGTGCAGTGGCTCAAGATTGTAATCCCAACACTTTGGGAGGCTGAAGCAAGAGTGTTGCCTGAGCCTGTGGGTTCAAGACCAGCCTGGAAAACATGGTGAGACACCAACTCTCCAATAAATCAAAAAATTAGCCAGGTGTAGTAGCGCATGCCTGGAGTTCTGGCTACTTGGAAGACTGGGGCAGAAGGATCACCTGAACCCAGCAGGTCAACTCTGGGGTGGCCATGAGTGTGCCACCGCATACCATCCTGGATGACAGAGTGAGATGCCAACTCAAAGAGAGAGAGAGAGATGGATCTCTTTCTCTGTCATGTGAACTCACAGCAAGAAGACTGCAAAACCTGAAGAGAACCCTCTCCATTACCTGAAACAGACAGTACCTTGATCTTGGACTTCTCTTCCTAAAGGACTATGAGAAATAAATTTGTGTTATGAAAGTCACCTAGTCTGTGGTATATGGGTATGGCAGCCTGAGTCGACAAGATACTCCCCAACCCAACTTTGGTTGTCCTTTCTATGTTTGCAGTAATCAT
>NW_007279550.1:0-703 GCF_000164805.1 Carlito syrichta | reverse complement strand
CTCACAGTCCATGATGGTCTGCACAGACATTGTCAATACAGTCCATGCCAAAAAGCAGTCCCAGGGAGGGATCAACCTTCCCACAAAGCCAAGTGCTGGCAGAGAGCTGGTAGACACACCCCTGGCTATCAGCACTCTACAGATAAATGAGCAGGACGCTATTGCTGGAACTCCATTCCCTACAGTGGCCTTGCCCCTCCCTAAGAAGGCATCCTGAAGTTCTCCAACTGGCAGAAGAGGGGCCCACCTGCCAGACAGACCAGCATTGCTTGGGAGAGTTGTGTCTATAACTTTTCTTCTCCACAGTGCTCCATGTTACAAGAGATGGGTCCCAGGAGACCGCACCTTTGGTACAAGGGGAGGCTGGACCACATGCCACATGGTATCAGGATGCATGAAGATGCTGCCTCCTGGGATGAGTCCAGTCCAGTCCACCCCACAGGCCCCAGAGAAAGGGCACACCCACCCTTAGGAGAGTAGGGTGGGATAACCCTGTTAAAGGCACATATGTGAAGAGGATAAAAGTCTGTGATCCACAATTGAAAAGACACAACCCCTCTGTTTCTTGCTATATCACAGACACATCACTTACTTTGTCTTCCACATTGCCTCTGAGCTCATGGTCACCAATCTCTGAAGGGCACTTGGCCTCCAGCTACACAGAGGATAATGTGGGGAAGTTTGGCTGCCCTTTCCACTGCAC
>NW_007279549.1:0-889 GCF_000164805.1 Carlito syrichta | reverse complement strand
GGGTGGGTAGTGTGGTCAATGCAAACTCATGTGAAAATGAAGAAAAGACTGCCCTGCTGCAGCAGGTAATGGTCCCTTAATACCACTTGATTTGGGGCCTCTGAGAATAGAGCTCACATAGGAACGTGTTTCTGAAGGTTTTGCAAGAAAAAGCTGTACATCCTTATTATTTTTCATTTTACATGTTAGCAACTACATTTAAATTTAAGCGAATATCAATAGTATCAATATATAGCAGTCAATGGTTAAGACTAGCCATGAGAAAACTGTGGATTAGATGCCCACAAAGTTTTGAGACATTAGGGCCACATGATCTCAAAGTAGTCCCTTTCTCATAAATATATATATTTAATTATTTATTTATATGGACTGGGTGCAGTGGCTCATGCCTGTAATCTCAGCACATTGGGAGGCCAGGACAGGAGGATCGCTTGAGCCTAGTCATTTGAAACAAGCCTGGGCAGCATAGCAACACCTCATCTCTACAAAAAATAAAAAAAAAATTACCTGAGTGTGGTGGCACATGCCTTTAGCCCCCAGCTACTCGAAAGACTGAGACGGGAGGATCACCTGAGCCTAGGAGGTTGAGGCTGTAGTGAGTTGTAATCATGCCACTGCACCCCAGTCCGGGTGAAAGAATGAGACCGCTGATTCAAAATGAAGTAGGCACTATTGTGATCCTCATTTTACAGATGAGGAAACTGAGGCACAGAGAAGTCAAGTCTGCTAAAGTCACAGAACAAATAAGTAGTTGTGCCAGAATTCCAACACTGACCCTCCAGCACTATAGCTATCTCTTAACTTTGTTCATGTAAACTTGTATTTCTTTTCTTTTCTTTCTTTCTATTTTTTTTTTTTTTGAGACAGGGTCTTGCTTTCTTGCTCAGGC
>NW_007279548.1:0-1550 GCF_000164805.1 Carlito syrichta | reverse complement strand
TTTTAATGTATGTCAGTTTTATAGATAAAAAAGTTATACAGAAAAATGAATAACTCAGTAATTATCTACTTAAAGATGAAGAAAGTAAAGTATGTTCATAGTAACTTTTAGAAGGCATGACAAGATTCAGGTGGTATTAGGGAATGGTAGTCATTCAAATGGTATTAAGGTAATAACACAAGAGACCTAAGGGTAGCCAAATCTTTACTTCTGTTGGGGTAACAAAGATACTAATAACAGAGTTCATTCCACAAAACCTAGAAAAGAAAGAAGTCTTATTATTGAATAAGTTTATCTAGAATGTAAGGCAGTCAGTGAAGGGTACTACAAAGACTAGACAGAATCTCCACAAGTTTATACAGTAAAGTAAAAACAAAAGAACAATTAAAATTTCCTTTGTCTCATTGAGAGATATATTGATGCATCTTGTCTCTGGTATGCCTTGTGTGAGAAACTTGAGTTAATTTTAGAAGTATGCGATTACAGTTCCAATCACCAGAAGGCTGCTAACCTTGCACTATATAAGCAAAATGTACACAAATTATTGTCAAAGAGACACTCTAAAGGAGGAACACAGGTTACTGCTTCCCTTCCCTTGTTTTACAAATAAAATATCATTGCTTTACACTTACACTTCAAGCAGCAAACCACTTACTCCAAGATTCCTAAGGGAGATATATGCTTAAAAGAGGACAAGTTAGAGCTCTTTGTGCAACAGAGAATTTGGTCCCTAATCTCTAAACACAAATTAAGACAGAATTAAATAGGAAAGTTAGTGAATAAAACTGAGACATATTAGGTTGCGGATATAGATAGCCTCAAGCTTAAGTCAACCCTAAGACTGCTCATTTATTCCTAGGTTCCAAATCTGAGTTTTGAGAACTTTGTGATTCAAGTAGATCTGATCTATCCCATAAATAAAATCTGAAAGAGACAGAAGAGCAAGAAAAAAGAATCATCCAATGCAACTAATATTTTCCAGTTCTTATTAAACTGAAGCAAAAATCTCTGAGCCAAGATCTCTTAAGGGAAAGAAAAGACAGAGAAAGAGAAGGATTGGTCACTTGGGTGTAATCTTATTATAATAGGAGTTTCTAAATTTTAAGTGCACTCTAATGAAGCCTATAAACCTTTTCTTAGAATTGTCTTTTTAAGTGCACAAAATAAAACATATAGGCTTGAAAGAGAAAGCAGTTATATTTAAAGGCAGTTGCTGTAGTATACAAAAACTATAATTGAAAAAAGCACATTTTTGATGTAAGAATATATGTGCATCTTAATTAATGCATTATATTAGAAGTGCTAGCAGCAGTTCTAGTAACTACTGAATTATCAGAGGCTACAAGCATAGAGAATATTGTGAGGCATCAGTGACAATTATAATGTAATATAAAAAGTCTGCAAATTCTGTTGGTGACAAAAGTCCCAGTTACTTCTAATATTACTGTGCTTTTGTTGCCTACATTTGTAATTAAATGCTAAAGTCAGTTAGAAAAAGTAATCAGAGTCTTGAAAAATGATAGACATATTTTTTCATCCAAATTCATAAA
>NW_007279547.1:0-902 GCF_000164805.1 Carlito syrichta | reverse complement strand
GTGTTGCCCAAAGAAACAGTCATAGCCTCTCCTGAAGCAGTTATCATGCAAAGCACTGATAATTATCCACGGGGATCCACCATCACTATAACCCTGTTTCCAGATGCACAAAGAGACAAGTTCCAGCAGTCTCCTAAAGGAGATATTCAAAGTGTTACCCAGAGGGATACATATTACACTACAAAAGAACTCCCTGAGTTTCTAAATTATATAAGCAGAAAGCTGAGGAACATGTCTGGGAATTGATATTAAGGTTGTGGGATAATGATGGAAGGAACTTCAACTTGGGTAAGCCTGAATTTATTGATATGGGTCCCACTAAGCAGAGATTTTGCATTAATGTTACAGTTCAAGGAGTTAGGAAGGGCACTGACAATTTAGTTGGTTGACTGAAACATGGTTCAAAAGATGGTCCACAGTGAGTAAATTGGAAATATCAATTATTTTTAGTTTAATGTAGAAAAAAATAATTCAAATGATTAGGAAGACTAGAATGTTAGGGTGAATCTGTCATTTAAGACTTATTCACCTTCACTGAGAGAATCCAGAAGATAAACACTTCACCAATATTTTGAGAAATACATTTTTGAGGAGAGCTCTAACATCTTTGAAAAGCTTTGTTATTGCTCTTCCCTGTAGTGGGAACCTCAGCCAATCATATGGAAAACCTAAATGCAGTGGCAGTGATTGGAGCCTCAGGTGGCAGGGACCAAAGGCTGTCACTCAATTAATTGTCAAAGGCACTGTGGGTGTAGTTACCTTAATGGACAGCAGAGTCAGACCAGCAGTCAGAGTAGTCTGACTCCTGCAGACCTATGGCATAAATTGTTGTGTTCCTTCAGTGAAATAGGAAGCCTACTAAACGTTTGTTTGATCTGTACATGCAGAAAAGTTCTAGTAAA
>NW_007279546.1:0-763 GCF_000164805.1 Carlito syrichta | reverse complement strand
CTCCTGGTTCGGTCACTTTCATGGAATAGTCCTTGCCAAAAAGTTAAAAGTTGCTGGCAGAGGACTCGGGCATCTATCAAAACCAGCCAGCCCAGGATGAGGCTCTCTCTCAGAACACAAATCACTCCCTGGCAAGTCAAGAAAGAAACAGATGCATCTGAAATCAGAACACCATGGGGAGGAAGGACAGAGGAGGCCATAGACAGGCAGGTGAAAAAAGTGAGAGAAGAAATATTCTAGAATGGAAGACAAAGCCCTCCAAGAGCCCCAAGAGGTGTGCCCATTGAGTGTGGGTGTGGTTGAACACATTCCTATTTTAGCAAGGAGTAACAACAGGTTTGACAATCCCCCACCTGACAATCCTCCTGTCTCCCCAGAAGGCAAGAATGACTCAAACCAGACAGTCACACCTCAACAAAATAGACAAAGGTGAAATGCAAGCCAGGCTTGGGAAAGCTCCCAGCACACATCTGAGCAGCCACTCAACTGGGGCAGCTGCCAGGGATGATTGGGGAGTGGCTGGTACGCCACAACAGGACCTCTGTGGAGCCTCTGCACAGGAGGACCATTTATCCAGGGGCAGGGCCTGCCACCTTATGACCTGATTTCACTTTTCAGTGACACAGAACACACCCTGCCACATTGCAAATCTGAGAAGCCATGGAGGCCCCATGAGGCCAAGGAAGAGGCCAATCCCTTTGATGGAAGACTGGGCCATGGCCACTGGAGACAACAATGGGCTGCAGATTGGTGAGGACAGCTG
>NW_007279545.1:0-823 GCF_000164805.1 Carlito syrichta | reverse complement strand
CAAAAAGAAGTAAAAGCAACCCCCACATTCCCTGAAAAACAGAATTAAAGAAGGGGAGGGAAAGGGGGAGAGAAAAATCTACACTAATGAAGAAAAATGAAAAGAAGAGTATGGGTCTATCACAGACCCCTGGGAGGTCAGACACTGAGAAAACTGACTTTGAAGTGTAAACATTGAAAAGCCCCCAGAATGACTGGTCTCAAACTACAAAACTGGATATCAAGACATTAATGGAGAGATTAAAAAGAAAGAGAACTACAGGCCATTATCTTTGATGAACATAGATGCTAAAATTCTCAACAAGATCCTAGCAAACCAGATTCAACAACACCTCTCAAAAATCATCCAACAATACCAAGTAGGCTTCATCCCTGGGATGCAAGCCTGGTTCAACATTCGCAAGACCATAAATGTAATTAAATACATCAACAGACATCAAAGCAAAAGCTACATGATTATATCATTAGATGCAGAAAAAGCTTTTGATAAAATCCAACACCACTTCTTGATAAAAACCCCCAAGCATCTAGGCATACATGGAACATACCTCAAAATATTAAAAGCCATCTATGAGAAACCTACAGCCAGCATACTCCGAAACAAACAAAAATTGGAATCATCTCCCCTGAAAGCTGGAACAAGACAAGGATGCCCATTCTCACCCCTCCTGTTCACTATAGTTTTGGAAGTCCTGGTTACAGCAATCAGAAAAGAGAAGGTGATCAAAGGTATCCAAATAGGAAAAGAGGAAGTCAAGTTATCTCTCTTTGTAGATGACATGATTGTGTACATGGAAAACCCAAGAGAATCTGTCAAATCCCTC
>NW_007279544.1:0-370 GCF_000164805.1 Carlito syrichta | reverse complement strand
GCGAGAGGATCCCTCGAGGCCAGAAGTCGGAGACGAGGCTCAGGAACCCAGCGAGACCCCCCCCACACCTACACGGAACAGAAAAACAAGAAGAAAGGAAGGAAGATCAGAGCCGGCCGAAAGAGGGAGTCTCTCCGCAGCACCCGTCTTCCCCTCCATCCGCATCTCCGTCCCGTCGCCTACCTCCAAGTCGAGCCTAAAAAGAGAGGGAAAGCCTCACCGAGGGAGTCAACAACCGGTGGAGACCAAAAGCAGGAAAACCCACGTCTCGTGCGCCTTCCCTCTGTGCCCAGCCAACCAAACAAGAGACCTCCACCACAAGACGGAAACCACTTCAAAAAGAAAAAGGAAAAAAGGGAGAAAAGAAGGA
>NW_007279543.1:0-769 GCF_000164805.1 Carlito syrichta | reverse complement strand
ATCAAAAGTTTACTGGAGATTATATGCTAAACCATGAATAGTGGGTGTTCCTGGTCTTACATCTGAAGGAGATTTGCCAAGGGGGATGAGATAGGCTGCTGTTTGTCCTGCAGTAGAATGTCTGGATGTTTTCTTTGTTTTCTTTTTTTGAGTTGGAGTTCACTCTGTCGCCCAGACTGGAGTGCAGTGGCCACTCCTGGCCACTGCAGCCTCGACCTGCTGGGCTCCGGCAATCCTTCCACCTCAGCCTTCCAAGTAGCTGGATCTACAGGCATGTGCTACCATGCCCGGCTTATTTTTTAATTTATTGTAGAGATGAGGTCTTGCCAAGTTGCCCAGGCGGGTCTTGAACCGGTGGGCTCAGGCAATTCACTCACTTCAGTCTCCCAAAGGCGTGGGATTACAGGCTGAATCACCGAGCCTGGCTTTTTCTTTTTTTTTTTTTCTGAGTTGAAGTCTCACTCTGTCGCCCAGACCAGAGTGCAGTGGCCGCTCCCGGCCACCGCAGCCTCGACCTGCTGGGCTCCGGCGATCCTTCCACCTCAGCCTTCCTAGTAGCTGGAATTAAAGGCATGGGCTACCATGCCTGGCTGATTTTTTGATTTATTGTAGAGGTAAGGGTTCGCCAAGTTGCCCAGGTGGGTCTCGAACCCGCAGACTCAGGCAATCCACTCATCTCGGCCTCCCAAAGTGCGGCATTACAGGCTGAGCCACCGAGCCCGGCCTAAATGTTTTCTAATGGTTATGTTGAGGTAAAAAGACTAAACCC
>NW_007279542.1:0-1039 GCF_000164805.1 Carlito syrichta | reverse complement strand
GAGATAAAATAATGATGGAGCTAGAGATTACGCTGCTTTAGATTATTAACTAAATGCTTCTTCATCAATAAATAAATAATATTTGGTCCCAATGTTGACTGTCAAGGCAAGTAGTGAGAAAAGTCATATAAAATGAACTTTTAAGTTTTGAACTTTTAAGTGAAGCGATTCTAGCAAATATCTCCAAATGGCATAACAAACGTTTCAAAATAAGACTTTATTTTTTTAAAAGGACATTTATTCTAAAGGAAAACGTTGAAATTGGGCTTACTCCAAGGAAAAACTATTTTAAAACATTTCATAGATCCCCAGTTAATTTTTTCCTTATTTCAGATGGAAAAATGTCTTTTTAAATAATGTGTCATACTGAC
This sequence comes from Carlito syrichta, assembly GCF_000164805.1. NCBI lineage: Eukaryota > Metazoa > Chordata > Mammalia > Primates > Tarsiidae > Carlito > Carlito syrichta. Next base: position 668 of record NW_007279542.1, on the reverse strand, counting down.
CCCTCATTATCCTCTCAGAAGCCTATGATAGCTATGATATCCTAGGAAGAAATTAACAGCATAGGCAAAAACATATCAGCAAAAGTTAATTCATATATTCTTTAGGTTAAAAAAGCAATGTAAGCTGGCCTCGGTGGCTCAGCCTGTGATCCCAAACCTTTGGGAGGCTGAAGTGAGTGGATTGCCTGAGCCCGCAGGTTCGAGACCCGCCTGGACAGCGAGACCTCATCTCTGCAATAAATCAAAAAATCAGCCAGGTGTGGCAGCGCATGCCTGTAATTCCGGCTACTTGGAAGGCTGAGGTGGAAGGATCACCTGAGCCCAGCAGGTCGAGGCTGCGGTGGCCGGGAGCGGCCACTGTACTCCAGTCTGGGTGACAGAGTGAGACTCCAACTCAAAAAAAAAAAAGCAATGTAAGGAGAATCAACCTCCTTCACAGACACACACACACACACACACACACACACACACACACACACACACACAGACAAAAAGAGGCATCCTCCATACTGATAGAAAATCCACTTTTAAAATGCTTTAAAAATAATATTAATACAATTATTTTTAATGAACCACATGAGGGGAAAAAAGATTTGCCTACATCCAAACTCATTCCTTCATTTTTATCCAATATTACAGACAGGTCTATTTCTTGCCTACTAAGATGA
>NW_007279541.1:0-736 GCF_000164805.1 Carlito syrichta | reverse complement strand
CCAGCTAGCTACCTAGCTAGCCAGCTGCGTTAAATTTCTGGCTTAACTACCTAGCTACCTAGCTAGCTATCTAGCTAGCCAGCTGACTTTTCTAGCTGACTTAACCAGCTGGCTTTTTTGACATAACTAGCTGACATATAGCTAGGTTCCTAGCTAGCCAGCTGACTTAACTAGCTGAAATAACTAGCTAGCCAGATGGCTAGCCATCTTACTTAACCAGCTTTTTAACTAGCTAACCAGCTGAATATCCAACTGATTTAATGAGTTGCCTTAAATAGCTAGCCAGCTGGTTGCCAGCTGACTTAACTAGCTGACTTAACCAGCTACTCAGCTGGATAGCCAGGTGACTTAACTTGCTGGCTACCTTTCTAGTCAGCTGGCTAGCCAGCAACTTACCTAGCTGACTTAAGCTAGCAAGCTGGCTAGTCATCTCACTTAACTAGATAGGTACCTATCTAGCCAGCAGGCTACCAGCTGACTTAACTAGGTGATTTGAACAACTAGCCTGCTGGATAACAAGCTGAACTATCTAGCTAGCTACCTACCTAGGCAGCTGGCTAGACAGCTGACTAAACTAGGTGACTTAACCAGCTAGCCAGTTGGCTAGCCAGCTGACTTAACTCACTGATGTCACTAGCTAGCCCGGTAGCTATCTAGCTGATTTAGCTAGCTAGCAACCTACCTTGCCGGTTGTCCAGCCAGCACTCTTAACTAGCTGAATTAACCAGCTAGCCAG